>NW_016807514.1:2187382-2192862 GCF_001698545.2 Rhinopithecus bieti | reverse complement strand
GCCGCCCACCCCACCGCCCGTGCTGCCACCCTCCACTGCGATGCCCACTCCCACACAGCCCACCCCCACTACCCCTACACTGCCCACCCCCTGGCCTTTGCCATCTCTCTGCCCTCCACTGACTCCAGAAACTCAGCACCAGGCAGCGGGAAGGGTATTCTGTGGCTCAGGAGCCAGGAAAGGCTCTAGACATGGAGCGTGGCCATCACGGATGGGCCTGCCCCTGCCAACCCTCCCTCAGGGCTAAGCAGGCCCTTGTGCCCAGGAGGCCCAGCGTCTGCGTCATTGCCATGGAGCCTTCCCACCACGGAGGAGTGAGGTGTGCGTGGAGACTGCCCCAGCACTGGCCTTTGGGTCCTGGCTTGGGTGAAATGTTCAGTGGTCACTCAGCCCTGGGCTGTCAGGCAGGGTCTGGTCCAGGCGCACCTTGATTTGAGGCCCGGACACATTGTGCCACTTTCCTCTATCCAGCCCCTACTGGGGACAGCCAGCTGGTCACCCAGTCCAGAGGCAGGGGTCAGTCCGACCCGGTGCTGTGCGTCCTTGACCCCCTGAGGACCTGCTCATCCTGACTCTGTCCCCCCAGTCCCTCCCACTGATCTCCGCCTCCCGGTGGCTGCTGAAGCGTGGGGAGCTGTTCTTAGTGGAAGAAACTGGACTTTTTCGAAAAATCGCCAGTCGGCCAACGTGCTACCTGTTCCTGTTCAACGATGTCCTGGTTGTGACCAAGAAGAAGAGGTGGCGCTAGGGCAGGAGGGTGTGGGGAGCCCCGCTCCGTGGACACTGGGCCGCTGGCCCTGGGGCAGGAGGTTGGGGGAGTCGGCCCTGGGCCCCTCTGACCTCAGCACTGGGGCGTGGCTTCCACTCGGCACATGCTCTATGTGACACTCGGGGGCAGGTGGCGCTCGCTGTGCAGCCTCTGGCCTCCTCTGCAGACCAGGGTCTGCCTGTGCCAGTCATGAGGACTCAAAAGCTGTGGCCTCTGTTCTGTGGGATAGGGGAACTCTTGGAGCCTGTCTGTGGCTGCCTCCCCACCACTGCAGGGGACCCGGGTGGGACCTGGATGGGAGCCCAGCAGGCACCGGGTAGGAGCTGGGTGGGACCGTCCCACCAACTGACTGCCCGTGCCCCCACAGCGAGGAGAGCTACGTGGTCCAGGACTATGCCCAGATGAACCACATCCAGGTGGAGAAGATAGAGCCATCTGAGCTCCCTCTGCCCGGGGGCGGCAACCGTAGCTCCTCCGTGCCCCACCCCTTCAACGTGACCCTGCTTCGCAACAGTGAGGGCCGCCAGGAGCAGCTCCTGCTCTCCTCAGACTCTGCGTAAGGGGGCTCCCGGGAGGGTGGTTCCCAGGCCCCAGGCACATTAGCTCCATGGGGACTGGGTTGTCTGCCTGCTTCACTCGCTGTTCCACAGCCGGCTCTGAACGCCCACCGTGCACCTGGCCTTGCCATAGGTGCCGAGGTAGAGCCGGGGACAGAACAGAAACGGCCTTGTCCTCGTGGCATTTATGTTCCCGGGAGGGGACCCACCAACAGTTGGGCCACCAGGAGTGGGAACAAGAAAGGAAACAAGGTGGGGAGTGGGGTGCGGGGGGCGCCGTGAGGAAGGCTCAGCCCACATGAGCAGAGGGTGGTGGGGCTGGAGGGTGGGATTGCTCGGCAGAGGTAGAGGCATGCCGAGGCCCCGAGGCAGGAGAGCCCTGAGGCCCTGAGGGCATAGCTGCAGGAGAACCGCAGTGCTGCTGGGGCGCAGCGAGCCTGGCCAGTGGGGGCCAGTTCGGACAGCAGGGTGGTCCTGGCGCTTGAAATGGGAGTGGGCACTGATGGGGGTCTCTGCAGGGCCCCTGTGGAAGGCAGGCACGCAGGTGCGCCAGTCTCCATATTCCCTCTCAGCTCCTCTTGACTGAGGATAGCTCTGGGCCCTGTTTCCAAACAAGGATGCTGGGGCTGAGTCTGCCACAGCAAATGGAGGGGCAGGGAGCTAGGACCCAGTGCCAGGAAACGAGGTGGTCTTGGGTCCAGCAGGCTGGGGTCTGGGTGTGTGGCTGCTACCCAACTCTGTGACCTGGGGCTGGGGTGACTTGGGGGTTAGCCTGCCTGGCACAGTCTGCCCAGCCACTCCTGCCCACCCCCACCACCCATCTTCTTGCCATGGACCCCCATGGGTGGCTGTCAGAAGTCAGGGAGCATCAGAGGGGCGGGATCGGCCTCCAGGCCTGACTCGTGCTGTCTCTGGCCCCCAGGAGTGACCGGGCACGGTGGATCGTGGCTCTCACACACAGTGAGAGACAGTGGCAGGGCCTCTCCAACAAAGGAGGTGAGTGCGGGCGGGGCACTTTGGCCCCCCACTGTAGCCCAAGGGAGCCTGGCACCTGGCCTTGTGGTGGGGTCCAGCAGTCGGGGGGTGGGGTGCCCTGGCCCCAGGGGTGTGTCTGCTGGAGGCCGTCGGGGAGTGGAGCCTGGCCCACGCCTCCTGATAGCCCTGTGATGGCCACTGCCCTACCCAGACCTGCCCCAGGTGGAGATCACCAAGGCCTTCTTTGCGAAGCAGGCAGATGAGGTCACACTGCAGCAGGCGGACGTGGTCCTGGTTCTGCAGCAGGAGGACGGTGAGTGTGGGCATGTCGGGCACAGATGGGCAGGCTCGGACAGGTGGGCGTGAGTCAGCATCCAGCATCCGGCCAGGTCCAGAGCATGCCGGGCTGCAAGCTGACCATGCGCTTACAGCCTGCCTCACCCTCCCTCGAGGGCTTCCTCAAAGGGGGCACTCCCACATCCCCAAGCCCAAAGACCATGAACCCAAAAGCGAGTTCATGGTCACTGTGTCCCATGTGGGGAGGAGGAGGTCTCTCTGCCCTCCCAGGGAATCCCCGCTCAGCCGGCCCAGCACGAGCCTGCAGAGGGCAGGCAGGGCGCCTCATGCCAGGCAGAGCTGCTCAGCCCAGCACCCTTCTCAGTGGCGAGCACCAGAGCTGGGGCCGGGTGCCTGGTGACTGTGAGCAAGTCCTCGGCAGCTGTCTGCTCTGAGGCAGGAGCGGGTGGTGGGTTCTAGGAGAAGCCTGGCCCTGGCGTGCTCATGCAGAGCAGCTCAGAGGGGCCGGGGGACCCACGGCCTTCCTCTCACCTCCCTCCCACCCCATCCGTGTTCAGGGTGGCTCTATGGTGAGAGGCTCCGGGACGGAGAGACAGGCTGGTTCCCCGAGGACTTTGCCCGCTTCATCACCAGCCGTGTGGCCGTGGAGGGCAATGTCCGCAGGATGGAGCGTCTGCGGGTGGAGACAGACGTGTAGCCTTGGTAAGGCCAGCAGGCGGCAGCACAACCTGTCCCCTGATCAGCAAGTGGCCCTGCCTGGCTACGGAGAGTGTGAGGGCCTTGTCTCGAGGACCCAGCCTGGTTCCCTGGGGCTTCCCAAGACCCTGTGACTGTGGTGCTGGGCTCCGTACACTTGACAGAAGGAAGATCACATGTCCCTCGAGAAGCACCCCCAGTCAAGCTTGAGGGGCCATGCCGTGTCCCAAGGAGCCCAGCCTAGTCCCATTGGCTGGCTGGGCATCTCTCAGCTGCTGGACCCTACCACCTCCCCGCTGCACCCACGGGGCAACTCCACCCAGACTGATGGGCACAGGGGGCACCATTAGCGATTACTGGGGACAATGTGAGGTCTCCTATGCCCTTCCTAGCCCCATGTGGGACAGGAAGGACCCTGAGTGCCCAGAAGTGCCCCACGTTCTGAGAGGGGGGCCGGCCGGAGGGAGGGGACCTGGCAGGGAGATTTCAGTTTTGAGGTTTCTAAATACATTAAAGTTATTTCTTAAGAACCTGGATTTTCAGTGACTCTGAGCCCAGGCAAAGGCCGTGGTCACACATTTTCCAGGGACATACTCAGGATGCTGCAGGCCGGCACCGGGCCCCCTGGGCATGGCCCCCCTGTGTTGGGTGCTGTGGGCCGGCACCGGGCCCCCTGGGCATGGCCCCCCTGTGTTGAGTGCTGTGGGCCGGTACCGGCCCCCTCATGCGTGGTTGCCCCGAGCTCACCCCTGGTGTGGCCAGTCTGCTCACTGGCTGGAGCATTGGAACAGGGCCAGTGGCCTGATTGTGTGCTGAGAACCCAGGGGCAGCACAGCTGTGCCTTGCAGGGCTCAGGCTGGCCAGTGGTTTAGAGGACTCAGGGATTCAGTAGAACTTTTGGGGATCCCTCTGCAGTGTCCCCAGGGTTGGAGGCAGGCCCCACGTCCCGCCCAGCCTTTCCTCCCAGCCATCTCGTCCTGGGACCTGCAGGCAGAAGAGGCAGTCTCCGAGCCAGTCGGCTGACCTGGGCTGGCACGGCGAGAGGAGGACTGGTTCTCTCTGTCCCAGGAAGCCCACGCCAGCCCTCCTGTGTCCCACGCCAATGCCCGTTGCCTTTGTGGGCTTGGGTAATGCTGTCCTTAGGGAGGGAGCACCCAGCATACACCTGAGAATCTGCCCTGATCCTCCTGAGTCTGGGGCCCTTGGCTTCTGCAGGAAAGTCAGGGGTTCATCTACCCCAGATGCCAACCAGAAATGGTGATGGGTGTCTGCCCTCCGTCCCTCCCAGGCCTGAGGCAGCTGCAGGACCTGGTGCATGAGAGGTGGGGTGGGCTGAGAGAACGAGCTCCTCCCAGCCCCGGCCTGCTGGACCAGGGCTCAGGGGAGGAGGCGAGGTCTGGAGGGCCATGCAGTGGGAGGAGGGCCAGCTCCTCTCCCAGTCACCTCCATGGCCTTGGGCAGCAGCAGTGGCCCAGGCCAGGCTCAGAGCCCACATAGGACTGTCCTGGGCAGGGCTTTGGTCATTGGGCCACCTCGCAGGGTGGGGCACAACCAGGGCTCTGGGAAAGAGGAGGAACCTGGGAACAGAATCCCCTGAGATTGGTCCAGCCCCTCCACTCCCAGCATGGCCATCTCCAGCCTCCGCCATCCCGCCTGTGAACTGGTTACTCCCTGGGCTTTTCCTGGAGCTGCTCTGGGAGCAAACTGGCAGCCAAGGCAGGGCACGTGTGTTGGCATGTGGTGTGTGCACATGTGCTAGCCTGCCTGTCTCTGTGTGCGTGTGTGTGGTGGCCAGGGGGCAGCATTTTCGCGTAAACCCAGCTGCCCTGCAGCCTCCTGGTGGTTCTCACTGCCAAGTTCATGCTCAGCTCATGGAGCAAGGTGGGTCTGGAAAGCCTGGCCTCTGACTCTGTGACCTCACTCGCGTATGTGACCTGGGGCAGGTGACTCAGCCTCTGCACCTCTGTTCCGTCTGCAAGTGGCTACAGCAGCCCCTGCGTTTCAGCGGGCATGATACTGCTCAGCCTGCAGGGAGGGGTCCGGGCCCAGGCTGGGTGGCTGTCCTGCTGCAGCAGGGTCCGGGCCCAGGCTGGGTGGCTGTCCTGCTGCGGCAGGGTCCGGGCCCAGGCTGGGTGGCTGTCCTGCTGCGGCAGGGTCCGGGCCCAGGCTGGGTGGCTGTCCTGCTG
>NW_016807514.1:2178776-2187296 GCF_001698545.2 Rhinopithecus bieti | reverse complement strand
GTGTGTTGGCATGTGGTGTGTGCACATGTGCTAGCCTGCCTGTCTCTGTGTGCGTGTGTGTGGTGGCCAGGGGGCAGCATTTTCGCGTAAACCCAGCTGCCCTGCAGCCTCCTGGTGGTTCTCACTGCCAAGTTCATGCTCAGCTCATGGAGCAAGGTGGGTCTGGAAAGCCTGGCCTCTGACTCTGTGACCTCACTCGCGTATGTGACCTGGGGCAGGTGACTCAGCCTCTGCACCTCTGTTCCGTCTGCAAGTGGCTACAGCAGCCCCTGCGTTTCAGCGGGCATGATACTGCTCAGCCTGCAGGGAGGGGTCCGGGCCCAGGCTGGGTGGCTGTCCTGCTGCGGCAGGGTCCGGGCCCAGGCTGGGTGGCTGTCCTGCTGCGGCAGGGTCCGGGCCCAGGCTGGGTGGCTGTCCTGCTGTGGCAGGGTCCGGGCCCAGGCTGGGTGGCTGTCCTGCTGTGGCAGCGGCCTGGCTGTTGGGGGCATCTGGGGAAACTGGGGCAGGGCCCGGTTCATGCCTGCTCAGGACAAGAACCCCTCCAATTGGAGTCAGGAAGCGCAGACCTGGGCTGCCAACGAGGTGTGGGGGCCCAGGCAGGGACGAGACCTCTGGGCAGGAGGGGCATCAGGAGAGGGGGCCACAGACTTGCGTAGCCCTGTCCCCAGTACCAGTGTCAGCTCACGCCCCTCTGAGGGCCCCTGCTCAGCCTGGGGTGCTGCCCTCACTGGCCCGGGTGCCATGGCCCCCTCAGCAGGACAGAGCCCGCCTGGACCCCCAGGACGACCACCCCTCCCCGGGGTCTTCTTGCTCACTCTCCTCATGGAACCTCAGCCCGTCCCATACTTCAGTGTTGGGACCCAGGGACACTTCCCCGCCCACAGTCCCCAGATAAAAGGGGTCCTGCGGGGGCTCCTGCCACACCGGCTCAGCGGGAGAGGGGTCCCGGGAGGCAGGACTCGCCTAGCCCAGCCCTCCTGTGCAGCCGCATAGCCTGGGTAGGTCCAGACCCTCCTGTTGCAGGGGGTGAAACTGAGGCCCAAAGACCCTCTTCCCACCGCAGGGGTCAGTGGGCCCCACTGCAGGGGGCTATCAGGGCTCTAAAGACACCCCTCTAGCCAACAAGTCCTGTGCCCCGAGTAGGGTGCCAGGGTGCCAGCAGTGCTTGATGTCCCAGCCCATCCTGCAGGTCATGGTTGGCCTGGGATGCCGTGGGGGCTGTGTGGATGCAGGGCAGTGGGAGGGGGCTGCTGCTGAGGCCCTGCACCCAAGCCCCGTCCCCAAGGCCACCCAGGGCAGAATAGCCCAGGCTCGGGGCAGCCCAGGCCGAGGGCTGGGGTTCATCTTGGCAAACTTCAGTGCCCAGCCTTGGGCGGGCATAGAGTGACATTGCTGGGTCCAGACAGGCATCACCTAACCTCTCCCAGGGCTGTGCAAGCAAGGGGGGTGTGGTTCACAGGGGCACAGAAGCCAGGTGGGCGAGGCCGCCCCAGCTAGGCCAGGACAACCATCAGAGACTGGACAGGCCACCGGTCCCTCCGTCCAGCCAGAGATGGGACAGGCCACCAGTCTGTCTATACAGGCACGGAGTTGGGTCTGTCACCTGTCAGATCTGGAGTCCCACAGTAAGCATGTCCCTCCATCCCACCCCCATGTCCCCACCACCCTGTCCCGTGTGCCATGTGTGTCCTCAGCCCACAGAGCCCCTACTGCTGTCCTGTGACCGGCAGAGAATTTGTACACCGGGTGCGCACTCACATGACCTCATCCTAGTTCCTGCTCTTGCCCATCCATGTTTTAGGATCTATCTGAGTGGCTCTCTGATCATCTGGCCCCTCTGGAACATTCCGGAACATGCCCCGCCCTGGCGGTGTCCTCTGCAGGCACTCCCCTTCCCCACTGCTGCACGCCTTCCTCTCGCGCCACCTGGTGTCTGGCAGAAGCACTGCTGGCTGGGCCCCAGGGCCTCCAATGCCCGGACTGCCGCCGGCTCCAGGGCTGGCCCTGGGACCCCAGTGGTTCCTGGGGGGATCCTCACCCCACATTCACTCAGAGCCCTCTGCCTCCAACTTTTGCTGGTGGGAGTAAGCCGTTGACCAGTGTTTTGATGGGCAGATCTCTGGTCTTGGCGGGACGGGCCTTCTCTGTACACTTGGCCTTGGCTGTGGAGTCTCTGTGAATTCTGCCCATCTCCTCCCCTCTGCGGCTCGGCTAGGTCCTTCCCTCTCCGGCTCAGCTCAATCCTCCTCCGGCTCGGCTCAGCCATTCTTGACCCCAGACCTTTGTTTTAGACATGGCAGGTTGCCCACCAGATGCCACCTGTGGGCTCCGTTGCTAGGCCTTTCCAGCAAACTGGAACGCATCCGACATAGCTGCGAAAAATGTGACGTTTTTCATGTCACATTTGCCTTCCAGTTGTCATTTGTTCAGGCCTTTTGAGGTCTTTATAAACTCTATTAGAAGAATTGAAAGAATCCAGAAATTCTTTTGCCAGATACATTCCTGTAGATTTACAGGTTTTGTTGCGATGCTGAGCGGTGTCTAATTTTGTAGTTTTCTTGTTGGTTATTGTTGGTGTTGAAGCAAATGTTGTACATTTTCCATGATTTATAGGATTTTATTGCCAACCTTGCTGAATTCTTATCAGCTGTAACAATGTCTGTTAACACTTTGGGGTTTTCTGTGGAGAGAATCTTGTCCCCTGAGAACCACGGCAGGTGTGTCTTCCTCTGGAATCCTCATACCTGAGTTGCTTCTCCTCGTCTGAAGGTCTGCCTGCAGCCGTTGGGGCTCTGCTAGGGCGGTGGGGGGCAGCGAGGCTGATGCCAGCATCTTCTGATTTGACTTTATTCACTCTTGTGACAGCACTCATCGTGCTCTACCCAGGTCCAGTTCCAGGTGGTCCAGGTGTGCAGCTAAGCCCCTGCCTCTGGAGTTTGTGCTCTGATGGGGATGTCACGGCAGGGCTGTGAAGAGTGGAAGGCTGGGAGGAGGTATAGCAGGACCAGACAACCATCACCCCAGTGGGCACGGCAGGCCCTTCTGGGCGGCATCTTTTGGACAGACCTGAATTCATCGGTTTCTCCCCTAAACATGACATTTGCACCTAACCACTATTTAAAAAGGTCCTTTGGCAGGTTTCCAAGAATTTCTGTCCCAAACAGGCATTGAACTCTGTCCAACGTTCTTTCTGCTGCCATCAATACAGTCATCTGATTTCTCTTCTCACCCAAATGCACCGACGCATCTTCTGATGTGAAATTGTCCTTGATTTCGATCTGGTCCATTCGGTCAGGTCAGTGTTCTTGCTAAAATACTCCTATTTGGATAGCTAATATTTGATTTAGGATTTTTGCCTGCATGGAATGAGTCTGCAGTTATCTTTCCTTGTTACTGTCCTCTCTTGGTTTTAGAACCAAGTTTCCGCTGCCTTTGTGGGATGAGATGAGCTGTTTTTCCGCCATTTAAAATCTCTGGAACGAGTCCTGGTTGACAAGCGTGTGGTGTACACCTGGTGTAACCATGCACGCTACAGCTGTGCCAGGATTCCTGGGGCTGAGCAGAGGGAGGAGTCCCTCTCCCGTGGCTCCTTCTCTCTTCTTAGGCCACCACCTGATTTGCAATTGTAACCTTTACTTACACCAGTCTCGGCATTTTTCCCCCAGTTTATCATTTTTCTAAGTGTTTTCCAAGTGATTGGTAGATAGTTGCTCACAATTTTTATGCCTTCTTCTCTATTGTGTCTGCAGTTGATTCTTCTGTATTTTTTTCTCTTGTGTTTAAAAAATCAGTCTTGCCAGGTGTTTTCTTGCTTCTTAGTCTTCAAAGAAGGAAATTTTGGTTTTCTTAAGCATTCCATTATTCTCCACTTGCTGAATGTAAAGTTTATACACAGAAATCTAAGTGTGAGTATCACTCATCATCAGAGAAACGTGAATTAAAGCCACAATGAGGCCGAGTGCAGTGGTTCGCACCTGTGATCCCAGCACTTTGGAAAGCTGAGGCGGTCAGATCACATGAGCTCAGGAGTTCGAGACCACCTGGGCAACATGGCAAAATTCCGTCTCTACAAAAGAAAATACAAAATTAGCCGGGCATGGTGGCTCACAACTGTAGTTAGCTTCCTGGGAGGTTAAAGTGGGAGGACAGCTTGAACCTGGGAAGCAGAGGTTGCAGTGAGTCGAGATGGTGCCACTGCACTCCAACATGGGTGACAGAGTGAGACCCTGTCCCAAAAAAATTAAAAATAAAACCACAATATCATCTCACACTGTCAGAATGGCTATTATTAAAATGTCAAAAAATATAACAAGTTGTTGAGGATGCAGACAAAAGGAAATGCTTATACACTGTTGGTGGGAATGTGAACTCGCTTAGCCTATATGGAAAATGCTATGGTTTTTCTCAAATAACTAAAAATAGTAATCCCATTCGATCCAGCAATCCCACCACAGGGCATCTATGCAAAGGAAAGGAATTCATTATATCAAAAAGATGCTCACACTTATGTGTTTATCACAGTACTGTTCACACTAGCAAAGATGGGGAATTAACCTGTGTCCATCAGTGGATGACTGGATGAAGATGTGGTGTGTGGAGGTGTGTGTGTGCACGCGCATGTGTGAATTGTACATATATATATATACATTCCATGTAGTATGGACATGCACTGTTTGCATGCACACACACACCATAGATGACTACTCAGTCATAAAAAAGAATGAAATCGTGACTGTTCCAGCAACATGGATGGAACTGAAGACCACTATCTTAGGTGAAATAACCCAGAAACAAAGTCAAATACTGCATGCTCTCCTTTATATGTGAGAGCTAAATAACATGTACAGACAGACAGAGAGTGGAATAACAGACACTGGAGACTGGAAGGGTGGGAGGGATGAGAAATTACTTCATGGGCAGATATGTACACTATTCAGTAATGGTAACACTAAAGCCCAGACTTTTCCACCATGCGATATGTACATGCAACAAAACTGCACATGTACCCCTTAACTTCATACATATTGTTACACTGAAAGGTATGTGTACGTCAATACAGTAAACACGTAAGGATAAATACAGATGTACCATGTGTGTTCAAGCTTATTCAGGTTATCGTTGCTAACTTACTTGCTTAACCAATGGGTTTTTATAAAGCGCACCTTCTTAACCTATTGTTTTTTTTTTTTTTTTTTTTTTGAGACGGAGTCTCGCTCTATCGCCCGGGCTGGAGTGCAGTGGCCGGATCTCAGCTCACTGCAAGCTCCGCCTCCCGGGTTCCCACCATTCTCCTGCCTCAGCCTCCCGAGTAGTTGGGACTACAGGCGCCGCCACCTCGCCCGACTAGTTTTTTGTATTTTTTAGTAGAGACGGGGTTTCACCGTGTTAGCCAGGATGGTCTCGATCTCCTGACCTCGTGATCCACCCGTCTCGGCCTCCCAAAGTGCTAGGATTACAGGCGTGAGCCACCACGGCCGGCCAACCTATTGGTTTTTGTAAAACGTACATTCAAATCACCCATGACAGCGATTTATTTCGACCTGTTCTATCCATCGCTGCTGAATGAATGTTTGAGCCTCGTTGGGTGCGTATATGTGTATGTACATTTACAGACTGTCACAATGCTTCTCACCTTGAAATATTCATATGCCTGCCCCAATTCTCCTTTGGTTTACTCTGCGTGTCTGTATTTCTACCCTTTGAAGCATGTCTTTTATAGTGAAAATACTATTTGTATATTTTTAATGCAGTCTAGTCTGTTTAATGTTTTCAATTGACAATAATTATAGTCATTCATTGGATACACAGTGATGTTTGATACATGGGATGTCTAGTGATCAAATCAGAGTAATGAGCATAGCATCGTCTCAAACATTTATTATGTGTGTTGAGAACATCCAATATCCTCCTTCTACCTATTTGAAACTATATAATATACGGTCAGGAGTTTGTTTTTCCATCGTCATTTGTAACCGTTAACATTAGGATCCGTGAGCCCGTTTTCCAGTTATTCTTCATTCTCCTCCGTTCCTGACTGCGGTTGGGTAGCTGGGATTTCCTCCGGGTGGGCAGCAGCTCAGCCTGCCTCACGGTTTCCTGTAGCTGAACATGCGTCTTCACGGAGCGGGATGAGTGATTGGCACCTGCCCCTGTCCACACCCTCACACCATGCTGAGACTGTCGGGTGTTCCCATTGGGGAGTAATGGGGATATTTTGATTCTCTGAATTGCTAGGCCATTTGGGAACTGTGGTGACTGAATATCTCCTAGCACCCTCCTGGCTGCTTTCTCTCTGGCTGGAGAACGTCTCTAAGAGCATTTCAAATCAGGCTTTTCTGTAGAAAAATGGCCGAGGCCTTGAAGGCCTAAGAATAACATGGACTTTGCATGCTCTTGATAGTTTAGCTGGACATAAAATTCAGGCTTCAAATATTTCCTTCAAACTCTGAGGATGGAACATCACAGTTTTCTGGCTCCCCGTGTTTCTCCCGTAAAGTCTGAGGTCAATTCGATTCCCATTCTTTTTTCTCTGGGGCTTTAGAATTTATCTTTGACATTGATGTTCTTCAAGGTCTTATGGCTTTTTTGTTATTTTTCCACCTTGTGCATTTCCAGTCTGACTGAGATCATTCACCTTTAGATCTGAGAATGTCTTGGTCATCGTTGCTTCATGTCAATGACTTCTTATTTTTGTATTTTGCAGTTAGATGGAGGTGAATGAACACCTCCCTTATCCATTTCCATTCGTCTATCTTCTGTATGTTGTCTCTCTTTACGCCTCCCTGCTATTACTGGGAGAATCTCCTGGGCTGTATCCACTCACCCCATCTGCTGGATGCTTCATTTCCAGGTGTGCGTTTTCCACACTCCATTGCACCGCAGTCCATCTCTTTCTGTCTGCTGCTCCTGCATCCCCACCATCCTGCCCTCCCTTATCACTGTTTTACTTCAAAGTCTCCCACGGCAGTCCATTCGTCGGCTTCCTCTGTGACAGCTCCCTTGCCGTCTGTGAGTAACCAAGCTCACTGGACTCCTCCTCCTGCTGCTGGTGAAATCCTCTGCCCTGGGGCCTCAGCTACCTTGGCTGGTTTTAGAGTAATGGGAGACAGCAGCCCAGACCCTAAAGGGGCCTTCTCAAGGAAGAGAGCGTCCTGTGTTGCAGTCTGAGTGCAGCCCTCTCCATTGGCCACCCCACCCTGCAGAGGAATCCCCAGCCACCGCCTCTACCCTCTGCCTCTACCGTCCACTCTGGGCCCTTCTTCCAGGAGACATCAGCCTCAGCCCATGAGTGCCAGGTGCTCGGGAGGGTCGGCCTGTACTCACCCAGGGAGTCCCCGCCCCTGTCCCTGTGATTTTGCCCTCCTCCCGACTGCTGATGCTCAGGTAGCAGTGGGTGGGGTGGGCCCAAGGGAGTTCGGCCTCAGTCCAGGTTGCCCCTCCACACCAGCCTTCCTCCCCCTGGGCCATTCTTCGGGGCCAGCCACTCTCTGGGTCTCAGGGTGTCTCAGTGGTAATGAATGCAGCCCCAGCGCTCTCCCCAGTAGCACCGGGAACTAAGATGAGTCCCAACTTCTTCACTTGTGTGGCACCCCCACCCTTGCAAAGGGTCCCAGGTACACTGAGAGGTCCCTGTGTGCACCCTTATCCTGGCCAGGCCTCAGGGAGGAGCCCACACAGAGTCCACGTAATGCAGCAAACACACAGGCCACGAGGAGGCTGCCTGCTCCTTTACCTTCCTGGGTTTACATGGTACCGGAGCCAGCAGCCTGGTGAGCCCACAGAACCCTACAGACCTGAATCAGGGTTTCTGGGGATAGGGCAGGAGATGACAGGCAGCTTCCAGCTGATCCCAGGGTTGCAGGGGACATGTGCAGTGGCCCATAAATACCTTTACATAAATACGGGCTGGGCAACTTAAAGTCCCAGGGCCTAGCACCAAAAAGCCTGCCTGGAGGACAGTGGCCCTGTGCCTGCACCTGCGCCCACACTGGCGCCCACACCTGTCCTCGGCCCGACTCAGAGCCGCAGGGAGAGTGGGGCTTTCTCAGCCCAGGCCCAGAGCGTGCCCCTGGGTTCTGCAGAGCCAGGCCAGGCGGCGCCTCTCTTCCAGCGTCCATGCAAGGCTTCCCTCCTCAACGCCACACCAGCCTCCAAGAGCAACAGGTTGCTGGGCTGTCCACAGCCCTCCACGGCCCTCAGAGGAAGGGCAGTACCAAGAGCTCTGGGCCCATGAAGTGTCCTCAGTAGTCACCAAAGGCCTGGGTCCCCTCTGGCTGGAATGGAGAGGCGGGCTCCACGGGGCCGCCTCTGCTAGTGCCTCGCTGGTCCACTGCTCCGGGATGTGGGTCTGCTGGAGGTGGGCAGTGTGGCTACTGGGGAAAAGGAGAAAGGAGGCCCAGTCCAGGGCGGGACGGGTGCTCCCAAAACACTGGGTTCTGGGTTGGCACCTCCCCCTCCCACCCCTCTCCTCAGCAGCTCAGCCCAGCAGAGCGGGGCGGGGTGGAGAGGGGTGGGGTGGGG
>NW_016807514.1:2174271-2177174 GCF_001698545.2 Rhinopithecus bieti | reverse complement strand
CCCTGGTGTGTGTGTGTGCGGGGCAGCAGGGGCAGGGATAGCCAGCATGCATCCACACTGTGGATAGTCCAGCCCAGCCATGGGGTCATGACCCTCTTCAGTCCGCCGGTGCAGTTTGCACCCCACCCTTGTAGCTGTTGGGGCTGGGAAAGCCGTTTCCGGCTGGCAGCATAGCCCACCCCGTCCCCTGGTTAAGTGAGTGTGAAGCTCACACTCCACCCATCAGAAGCCAAGTGACACTCTGGGTACCTGGTGGGGACAGATGACATTTACTATGACTGAATAGCCATAGGGTGACCTGGCCAACTCTGCAGTGGGTGAGACAGGGGTCCCCAGCCAGGGTGGAGCTGATGCTGATGCGGGGATGGTGCCTTCCCGCCCTTCCCCAGGGAGCCCAGCTCACCTTCCCGGCACGTGGGCCCCATGTAGCCATCCACACAGTGACACTGCCCACTGACAGGGCTGCAGTCAGCACCACCCCCGCAGTCACAGTGCAGGGTGCAGCTGGGCCCGAACTGGCCCCTTCCGCAATCTGCAAGGCGGAGGGGGTGGGAGACAAACCTGAGCATCATCCCTGCTTTCCTGCGCCAGGGACCCTGGGCCTAGGGGACCCCGGCAGAGCCCAGGTGGAGTGAAGCCTTCCGCCTGGGTGTGTGTGGAAGCTAAGACCTTGGGCCTTGGTTTCCCCTGAGGAGTAAACAGTCCCTGCCCTGCCTTCCTCAGCTACATTCTGCAGCCAGTGAGCTCCTGCATGAGAAAGCCCAGGCCCCAGGCACACACCCAGAGTCACCACTGTGTTCCTGCCCTGCCCCAGGAGGGCAAACGGGAGCCAGTGGTCAGGGATGCCCCCTCAGGGCACAACAGGTCTGAGAGCCACAAGGCCAGGTATGCAGCCCCAGCAGCAGGGCCCCTCCAATCCTCAGGTGAGCGCCTCCAATCCTCAGGTGAGCGCCTCCAATCCTCAGGTGAGCGCCTCCTATCCTCAGGT
This sequence comes from Rhinopithecus bieti, assembly GCF_001698545.2. Lineage (NCBI taxonomy): Eukaryota > Metazoa > Chordata > Mammalia > Primates > Cercopithecidae > Rhinopithecus > Rhinopithecus bieti. The sequence goes on along the minus strand of NW_016807514.1, from coordinate 2,176,186 downwards.
GAGCGCCTCCAATCCTCAGGTGAGCGCGGGCTGTCTCTTCGTGAGGCCCTCCAATCCCCAGGCGAGGCCCTCCAATCCTCAGGTGAGCGCCTCCAATCCTCAGGTGAGTCCCTCCAATCCTCAGGTGAGCGCCTCCAATCCTCAGGTGGGGCCCCCTGGGCCGGAAGGGCCACAGCCCCTCGATGTCCCCACATCCAGGGAAGTCTTTCACCCAGCCAGAACCCCTCCCATGACCATGGCCTTCCTGGGACGTTGTGGGACCCACAGGGCAGAGCCTGGCCTAAGACTCCAGCAGGAGCGCCATGCTTGGCATTGCATGTCCCAGCAGCTGACTCCAACCCCGCAGAGGGCATGGGCCAGGTGCAGAGGCCATAGGAGGGCAGAGTGCCCAGCCCAGGACTGGCACAGGTAGGGCCCAACCAATCAGTATGAGTCACTGTTGGAGACGGACACCCACGCCCTTCCTGAGCAGAACCCGACTCACCCAGGTTACAGGTGGCTCCTGAGCGCCCTGGTGGGCAAAGGCAGAGACCGGTGACAGGGTCACAGGGTGCCCCCCCATCGCAGTCACACCGCTGGTGGCAGCCCTCTCCAAATGAACCTGGCTCACACCCTGGTGGGGCAGTGGGCTCAGTGTCCCCTCCTGCCCTGTACCCAGACGGGATGGGGCCAGGGAGCGGGGTTCAGGGTGGGGAGAGGAAGAGGGCATGAAGCACTCACCACTCTCACAGAAGTGGCCGTGGAAGCCGGCGGGGCAGAGGCACCGGCCACTGATGGGGTCACAGGGGCTCCATGTTGACACTGGCACACCCCTGGCAGCCAGCCCCATGGAAGCCAGGGGACAGGCTGAAGGATGCCAGTTACCATGAGACAAGGGCACACGGTGGCAGAAATATCCAGTTTGCCCAGAGTGAGTAAAACCCGCCAATTCGGGGACCCGTGAGAAGCCCCTCCTGCCCTTCCTCATCCCTCCCCACTGCTGCTGGCTCCCCACCTCTCTACTTGACTGCAGCCCGGATCACCCACATGGGAGGAGTGGACAGTGGCTGAAAGGGGCCCCAGCCCAGCTGCACAGGCCCCAACTCACGGTGCTCGCAGGCCTGGCCGTAGAAGCCGGGGCTGCAGCGACAGGTGCCCGTGGTGGGCTCACACGTGCTATTGTTGTGGCAGGAGCACTCCAGACTGCAGGCGGCTCCATAGAGCCCAGGGGACAGGCTGGGGACAGAACAGGGCAGGGAGGGAAGGGCAGACAGTCCTCAGGCACCAACCTTGCCCAACCCTATGGCAGCCCAGGGCACATCCCTGAGGGGATGCTGGGGTCCCACGGGCCCCACACACTCACCCAGCTCACAGTGCAGCCCTGTCCAGCCCAGGCCACAGGAGCAGCTGCCGTTGGTGGCATGGCACAGGCCCCGTTTCTGCAGGAGCAGGTGTGCTCACAGCCCACGCCAAACCGGTTCTGGGGGCAGCCTGGGGACAGAAGGCAGGTGCTGCCTGGAGCTCTGGCCAAGGGCTGGGCTCCCTCTGGGGACGTGTCCCCACAGGCTGACAGTCAAATGCTTCCTGAGGCCTGTCAGTGCTAGTCTCTGCCTGCTGGGCTGGGCAGGCACATGCCAGGGAGTGGCACCAGCCGCATCCTCTCATTCATTGGTCATCTCAGGCTGCCAAGTACCAGGCCTGGTCTAGGAACTGAGGGTGGCTCAGGCATGGAGGGGCTGGGTGAGCACCTGCCCAGCCTGCAGGAAGGGGTTCACGGAAGGCTTCATGGAGGCAGTGGCCCACTGTGAACCAGCTGTCTCCCAACTGGGAGTGAGTAGACATCCTCCAGGCCTGAGAACTAACATGGCTGGGCTGCTGTGGGCTCAGAGGTGGCCAGCTGCGGCCCTGCTGTTACAGCTGGATGCCTGACGGCCAG
>NW_016807514.1:2134560-2173130 GCF_001698545.2 Rhinopithecus bieti | reverse complement strand
CGCCTCCAATCCTCAGGTGAGTCCCTCCAATCCTCAGGTGAGCGCCTCCAATCCTCAGGTGGGGCCCCCTGGGCCGGAAGGGCCACAGCCCCCTCGATGTCCCCACATCCAGGGAAGTCTTTCCACCCAGCCAGAACCCCTCCCATGACCATGGCCTTCCTGGGACGTTGTGGGACCCACAGGGCAGAGCCTGGCCTAAGACTCCAGCAGGAGCGCCATGCTTGGCATTGCATGTCCCAGCAGCTGACTCCAACCCCGCAGAGGGCATGGGCCAGGTGCAGAGGCCATAGGAGGGCAGAGTGCCCAGCCCAGGACTGGCACAGGTAGGGCCCAACCAATCAGTATGAGTCACTGTTGGAGACGGACACCCACGCCCTTCCTGAGCAGAACCCGACTCACCCAGGTTACAGGTGGCTCCTGAGCGCCCTGGTGGGCAAAGGCAGAGACCGGTGACAGGGTCACAGGGTGCCCCCCCATCGCAGTCACACCGCTGGTGGCAGCCCTCTCCAAATGAACCTGGCTCACACCCTGGTGGGGGCAGTGGGCTCAGTGTCCCCCTCCTGCCCTGTACCCAGACGGGATGGGGCCAGGGAGCGGGGGTTCAGGGTGGGGAGAGGAAGAGGGCATGAAGCACTCACCACTCTCACAGAAGTGGCCGTGGAAGCCGGCGGGGCAGAGGCACCGGCCACTGATGGGGTCACAGGGGGCTCCATGTTGACACTGGCACACCCCCTGGCAGCCAGCCCCATGGAAGCCAGGGGGACAGGCTGAAGGATGCCAGTTACCATGAGACAAGGGCACACGGTGGCAGAAATATCCAGTTTGCCCAGAGTGAGTAAAACCCGCCAATTCGGGGACCCGTGAGAAGCCCCCTCCTGCCCTTCCTCATCCCTCCCCACTGCTGCTGGCTCCCCACCTCTCTACTTGACTGCAGCCCGGATCACCCACATGGGAGGAGTGGACAGTGGCTGAAAGGGGCCCCAGCCCAGCTGCACAGGCCCCCAACTCACGGTGCTCGCAGGCCTGGCCGTAGAAGCCGGGGCTGCAGCGACAGGTGCCCGTGGTGGGCTCACACGTGCTATTGTTGTGGCAGGAGCACTCCAGACTGCAGGCGGCTCCATAGAGCCCAGGGGGACAGGCTGGGGACAGAACAGGGCAGGGAGGGAAGGGCAGACAGTCCTCAGGCACCAACCTTGCCCAACCCTATGGCAGCCCAGGGCACATCCCTGAGGGGATGCTGGGGTCCCACGGGCCCCACACACTCACCCAGCTCACAGTGCAGCCCTGTCCAGCCCAGGCCACAGGAGCAGCTGCCGTTGGTGGCATGGCACAGGCCCCCGTTTCTGCAGGAGCAGGTGTGCTCACAGCCCACGCCAAACCGGTTCTGGGGGCAGCCTGGGGACAGAAGGCAGGTGCTGCCTGGAGCTCTGGCCAAGGGCTGGGCTCCCTCTGGGGACGTGTCCCCACAGGCTGACAGTCAAATGCTTCCTGAGGCCTGTCAGTGCTAGTCTCTGCCTGCTGGGCTGGGCAGGCACATGCCAGGGAGTGGCACCAGCCGCATCCTCTCATTCATTGGTCATCTCAGGCTGCCAAGTACCAGGCCTGGTCTAGGAACTGAGGGTGGCTCAGGCATGGAGGGGCTGGGTGAGCACCTGCCCAGCCTGCAGGAAGGGGTTCACGGAAGGCTTCATGGAGGCAGTGGCCCACTGTGAACCAGCTGTCTCCCAACTGGGAGTGAGTAGACATCCTCCAGGCCTGAGAACTAACATGGCTGGGCTGCTGTGGGCTCAGAGGTGGCCAGCTGCGGCCCTGCTGTTACAGCTGGATGCCTGACGGCCAGCCCAATGGCACTATCCTTCCTGGGAGTGAGGCGGGGCCAGGCTACATCCCGGCTGGAGATTGGGCCCTGGGATCCTGAACCCTCTGCTGCCACAGGCTCCCAACGGGTCCTGAAGGCCAAGAACTGGTGTGGGGGGCAGCCAGCCCCTTCATGCAGACTAAGGGTGGGACCAGGCCAAGAGGCTGTGGCTGTGTTTATGGGGACTGGGCCTGTGGGAGCAGGAGCCACCACACCTGTCCCTTGGGTCCAGCCCGTCTCTCTACTCTGGACTGTGCTCTAGACCTGCCTCCACTTTGGTCCCTGGGCCTTGGGCCTGGGAGAAAGGGCCAGAAGGACTCCACCCTCAGGCAGAAGACAGCCACCCGATCCCTCCTACAAGGGGCCAGGCAGGCGCTGGGTAGGAACCTGAGGCCCTCAAGGCCACCTCGACGAGGATGGGGTCACTGGGTGGCCTAAGTCTCAGGAGCTGAGTGTCGAGGCAGGGGCTGGGGTGGTGTGGGATGGTCCATCCCCCCAAGTAGGGCAACGCAGTCAACACAAGCTACAGCACTCTCGCCTCAGCTTCACGGTCAAGTGGGGAGCCGGTGGCAGCCAGGATGTGTGGGTGCCTGGGCTGGGCCCACCCTCCAGCATCCCCATGGCTAATCGGTGACATCTCTGAAGGGCCCATGAGCACACCCTCCAGAGTAAGCACCCACCTCGCTCACAACGGACGCCGGCTCTCCCCGGGGGGCAGAGGCAGGTGCCGGTCACAGGGTCGCAGGCCGCCCCATGCCCACACCCACACACATGGGTGCAGTTGGGGCCGAAGCGGCCCTGTGGACAGGCTGCCAGGGAGGAAGCGGTGAGCGTGGCTGGCTTCCCTTCTCTCCCTGCCCAGTCAACCCCGGAGAGGGGATAGGACAGGATGGGATGGGGTGAGGGGACCCTGGGTCTGCCCCAGAGAGGGTGGGGCCAGCCACCTCCCATGCACCCACCCTGACATCTCCCTTCCACCCACAGGCCCTGCTGGGGGTCCAGCCGCTGCCGCCTGCTCTGCAGTGACTCACCCCCACCCACCCCGCCAGCTCTGCTGGGGTCCCAGAAGGGGAAAGTCCCTGCACGACTCAGGGAAAAGGCCTGTTTCCTGGCAGGACACTTGGCCACAGCTGAGCTGCCCAGCTGACCTCCGTGCCCAGCTGTGCTCAAGCCCCTGGCAGACATGGTGCAGGTCGCCGGGCACAGCAGGTGCAGGGACAGAGCTAGCAGAAGCCTGGTGGGGACTTGGTGTCACAGACACCCCCAGGGCTGCAGCCAGGGCTGCCCCTCTGGCTTAGCTCCATCTGGGGCCAGGCCAAGCCAGAGGGGGCTGAAGGGCAGGGAGGTGGGCAGTTGGGGGCCGTCCTCCTGCAGGCTGGCTGGCCCTACCCCGGAGACACAGGAGGCACCACTCAGCCCTGCTGCCACCAGCCACTCACTGAGGCTGCAGTCCGCCCCGAGAAACCCAGCAGGGCAGTGGCAGGCCCCCGTAGCCGCATCACAGGAGCCCCCGTTGAGACACCCACACAGCTGTTCACAGCCCGGCCCATACCGCCCAGGCGGGCATCCTGCAGGGAGAGGGGCTAGCTGCAGGGGCTGGGGCTAGCTGCAGGGGCTGGGGCTGGAGGCTTCCCCAGTGTCCCTGAACACAACAAGGCAGCTCTCATGAGGCCCCGACACCCTCCATCTTCCACCCCCTCAGACGAGGGCCTTCCCAGGGACCAGGGGAACTGGGCCCAGCAGGACTCCCGAGCCCCTGGGTGGGCATAGGCAGCACTCACGTTGCCGGCAGCTGGGGCCGTGGTAGCCAGCAGCACATGAGCAGATCCCAGTGGCAGGATGGCAGGCTGGGTTCTCACCGGGACACCAGCACATCTGTGCACAGTCCTCCCCAAAGCTGCCAGGTGGACAGGCTGGGTGCAGACAGGCAGGGTCAGTCCTGGCCCAGCCCCATCAAGGAACAGGTGGGCCTCTCTGGATTCCCCCCACCCAGTCGCTCCTCGGGGTGGGGACTTGGGAGCACCTACCTTGTTCGCAGCCAGAGCCAGTGAAGCCAGGGGGACAGCGGCAGGCCCCAGTGACGTGGTGGCAGGCAGCGCCAGGTGGACAGCTGCAGCGCTGGGCACAGGCCTCTCCAAACCAGCCCCGCAGGCAGGCTGCAGAAAGATGAGGGATGGGGAGGCTTCCTGGGAGGGGCCTGTTGGGGCTCTGTGGGCCAGGACAGGCCCAGAGTGGACGCTGTGGGTAGGACCCACCTAGTGCTGGCTGAACTGGGGGCTCGTGCTGCCACCATTCTCACACCTCGCACAGTCGCCCCCTGGAGGCAGAAGCAGGCCAGGCGGGTGGCATGGTGCAGATGGTTCCCCACCGGCCAGTCCATAGCGGGCCCCCTGCCACAGTGAAGGGCCCCCGAATGTGCCCTTGGCCAGCAGGGCTGCGCAGGGGGACGCAGACAGGGCTGAGAAGGGGCTCCAGCGCTCCCGCGGGCGCGGCCCCGCCCCATGGAAGGCGAAGGAGCTGGGAGATAGCAGCCGGGGCTCAGCACTGAGGTGACGGGAGCCAGCGACAGCCCTGAGGCCAGCCAAGTGCCCAGGCTTCCCTCAGACAGCAGACCCAAGGCTCCCAGCCTGAGCAAGGGGCCGCCCACGCTGAACGCCAAGCAGTGGGGACGGTGCCCCTGCTGGAAGGGGGCTGGTGTTAGGGGCTTGGGTGGGAGGCCGGAGCTTTGAGGAATGAGGCAGTGTTGCCCTTGCATGTCTGGGCTCTGGAGAGGCTGAGGCCCTGCTGGGTGAACCAGGCCCTGCTGGCACAGCAGCCACAGCCAGACCCCTCACTGGCAGGAGGCCCCCAGCCAGCACAGGCTCCAGGACAAGGGGTGAAGGGGCCCCTCTCTGCATGCAGGAAACAGCAACGGCCCCCGAGCCCCAAAGCATCCTCCGTTCCACCCACCACAGGGCTGGCCAGGGCCACACACCCCTGCCAAGGCAAGGCAGCAGCAGTCTGTCCCCACAGGCCAGCTTCCTAGGCTGAGCCCCCCCCTCAAAACAGGAACCCTTGGGGCTCAGACGGCAGCTCTTGCACTCACAGGACAACAGATCCCCTGGTGAGGCCCCACCCCGGGCACAGTCCTCAGCCCTGCAGTGAGGCTCATGCCACCCCTTCTCAGCAGGGCCTCCAGACTGCCCTGCTGCCCCGCCCCACTCACGGTTCTGACACTTGTCCCCAGTCCAGCCGGCCGGGCAGAGGCAGTGGCCCGTGTGCGGGTCACACAGGCCCCTGTTGAGGCAACCGCAGCTGTGCGGGCAGCCGGCTCCGACGTGCCCAGGGAGGCACTCTACAGGAACAGAGGCCGGCACAAGGGTGAGGGTCCTGCCTCCTGGGTCCAGGAGACCCTGGCTCATGCTTCCCTCACAAAGGGCCAAAGCCCCCACCCCAAGGCGCTGCCCCCTGACTTGGGAGCCCTCCTAGGCCTACAGACAGGGCTGCACCAGGCATGCTGGGGTATGTCCCTCCTCTGCCACCCAGCACTCACCCTTCTCACAGGCCAGGCCGGCCCAGCCCTCCGGGCATGCACAGTGGCCTGAGACAGGGTCACAGGTCCCTCCATTCTGGCAGAGGCAGGAATGTCGACAGTTGTCGCCGTACAGGCCGGCAGGGCAGGCTGGGGCCGGGGAAGAGGGAGCAACCTGCATCCCCCAGCCAGCTGGCCCCACAGGGTCTGTCTGGCTTTCCAGCCCCATGTTGGACTTTGGGGTCAGGGACCTTGCAGGGGGCTGCCTCTAGGATGACCTGCTAGCCCAGCCTGACTCACCATCCCTGCCTGGAGAGGGGCACAGGTGAAAGGCACGGTCCTCAGTCCTAACAGCCCCTTCCTCCCTCCCGCAGGCACCAAGTGTCCTCTGGGCCCCGCAAGAGGCCAGTACCCAGTCCCTGGACTCCTGGGTGGGGCTTACCCTGCAGGCAGGAGGGCCCCATCCAGCCAGGGGCACAGTGGCACTGCCCATGGACAGGGTCACAGGAGGCCCCGTTAAAGCAAGCACAGGCCTGGCTGCAATTGTGCCCGTAGGTGTGGGCTGGGCAAGCTGCAGGTGGAGAGGGCTGGTCAGAGCCGGGGGTGGACAGGACCCCAGGGGTTGGCAGCAGATCACAGGCAGCTGGGCAGATCTGCCAGGGTCCCCTCGACTGCTGTGGCGAACTGTCCCCTCCCTCTGGCTCAGGCCACCCACTCAGCAGAGTGGCCACAAAAAAGGACCAACGCTCTGGCACAAGTGAGTAAAGCATCATTCCCAGGGGGGCTGCCTGGCAGCTTTGGTCACTCAGGACAGGTGGCAGGAGGGAGTCTCCTACGGAGGACCCGGCGCCCCCTCCCGCAGCACCCTGGGCTGAGCAGGGACCTCACGCACTCTCAGCACAGCGGGGGCCCCGGCGGCCAGCGGGGCAAAGGCAGGAGCCGTTCACAGCGTCGCAGGCAGCTCCGGCGGTGCAGTTGCAAGCATGGCGACAGTCTAATCCAAAGAAGCCGGCCGGGCAGGCTGCAGGCAGGGGGCAGTGATGTGAAGGGGCCCACACTGGAGTCCACCCAGCCTAGTCCCCGCCTGTGCCCTAGCTCACCACGCTCGCAGAAGGTGCCCCTCCAGCCGGCCGGGCAGGTGCAGGCCCCACTGACGTGGTCACAGGCTGCTCCGTGCTGACACTGGCACCGCTGCTCACAGCCGGGCCCGAAGTGGCCCTGGGGACACCCTGAGACATGCGGCCCCGGCCCACTATCAGTCAGAGGCCCAGGAGCCTAACCCAGCTGTGCCTGGGCCCTGCCGCCATCCCCTGGACTGTGGGACAGGCCTGGCTCGTGAGAAGCCCCTTCTCACCCAAGGGAGACTGGGCTCACTCACACGCTTCATCCCCACCCAGGTGGGGCCATGGGAGGCTTGAGGGAGCTCCAGGCAGCAGCTTTAGGGACAGGAACTCTGCAGGGGCCGCCTCTAGGACACCCGACCCAGGCCTCCCCTAGTTCCACCAACCAAGCCTCGGGGGCACACACGGAGGGACACCAGCCTCAGTCCTAAGCAGACCCCTTCTCCATCCCCCAGGTGCCAGGCCTCCCGCAGTGGGGGACGGGACCTTCCCCTTCCTGCTGCAGCTCCAGGTGAGCCTGGTGCAGGTCGGTGAGAGGACCAACACTCTGGCACAAGTGAGCAAACAATCATTCCCAGGGGGGCTGCCTGGCAGCTTTAGGTCACTTCAGGGACAGGTGGCAGGAGCCCCGCACCCACCCCCGCAGCACCTGGGCATTGAGCAGGGACCGCACGCACTCTCGGCACAAGCGGGGGCATCATTTAGTCCAGACTAGACTTTAGTCCAGGATGTGGAGTAGGGTGGTGTGCTGGGAAAGCTCAGGGGAAGGCAGAGGAAGCCAGGGCCAGGCCCAGCCCCACCAGTGCGCGGTGTGTTCGTGTGCATGTGTTGGGGTGTGGTGGATGCGCAGGAGGGGGCACGGCCAAAGGCTGTCGTGGTTATGTGTGATGCATGTGCATGATGTGTATTGCGCCTTCATAGGAGGGGGCGCAGCCAAAGGCTTTTGTGTGTGCGCCGCCGGAGGAGTATGGCCAAAAGGTTTTGTGTATTGTCGTCGTTCATGTGTGTGCGCGTGTGCACACACGTGTGTGCACAGGAGGGGGCGTGGCCAAAGGCTTCATATGTGTGTGTGCACACAGGAGGGAGCATGGCCAAAGGTTCTGTGTGTGTGTATTCATGTGTGTGTGTGTGCCTCTGTGCATGTGTGTGTGGATGGGAGGGGGTGTGGCCAAAGGCTTCATATGTATGTGTGCACGCAGGAGGGGGCATGGCCAAAGGTTCTGTGTGTGTGTGCTCAGGAGGGGGGCGCAGCCAAAGGCAGGGCCAGGACTCACGCTGCTCGCACTGCGGGCCCACGTAGCCAGCCTCACACAGACACAGGCCACTGATGGCATCACAGCTCCCGTGGCCAGCGCTGCAGTTGCAGAGGTGGCTGCAGTCAGGTCCCCAGTGACCACTATCACAGGCTGCAACAGAACTCAGGGTCATCCAGAGCAGGCCCCAGTGCAGGCCACGGGTACCACCGCCAAGTCAGGCACAGGGGCATCTCAGGACTGGGGCACTGCCTCATGCAAGCCCCCAGTCCTCAGGGGCCCTGGGCGGAGGCCTCTCCAGGGGCTAGGAAAGGAGGGACGTCTGGACAAAGGGCAAGCCAAGGGTCCCTGTACCTCTCTGGCAGCTAAAGCCGGTCCACCCGGGGGCACAGCTGCAGTGTCCGGTGGCTGGGTGGCAGTGCCCATCATTGGCACAAGAGCACCTTGTCTGGCAGCTGGGACCAAACCAGCCTGCTGGGCACACTACAGGCAGGAGAGAGAGCATGAGTGGGGCCTGGCCGCCTACCCCGGGTCAAAGGCTCAGGGGTGGCTCCAGCTCACTCACCGTCCTGGCAGCGGCTGCCAACGAAGCCAGGGAGGCACAGGCAGGCTCCAGTCTCAGGGTCGCAGTGGGCACCGTGCTGGCATGCTGGGCAGATCTCCTGGCAGCCCAGCCCCCAGCGGCCCTCAGGACAATCTAGCACCCACCCCCCATGGCCAGTCAGTGCCCAAGATGCCCTTGCTCAACACATCAATAAACACAACATGGCACAATGCTCCTGGAGCCACAGCCGAGGAGGCGGGACCACTGTTACCATCTCAGCCTGCCCCGGGGAGGAGAGAGGGCCTGGGCGCCTCCTGGGGCTGCAGGCTGCGGGGTGCCCACCCATGGGAGAGGAGCCCCAGGCACAGTTCAGCTGGCAACACAAGGAGCCGAGCCTGTTAGAGACAGAGCCACGTGGAGAGGGAGAGCAGCCCGGGAGGGCAGCCTGTAGGCCCCAGGGGCTTGGTGGGGCAGCCACAGACCCCCATTCCCTACCCCAAGAGAGTGCACTGTGAGTTCTCACATCTGCTACAGGCGGGCCTGGGATCCGCAGGGCTGGGGACCCCACAGTTCAGGGCCCCATCAACGCGGAGCTGTGCAGCCCAGGGAGGTGGAACTGGGGCTGCGGCTGACACTCACCTGCCTCACAGTCTTCCCCAGTCCTCCCGGGTGGACACCGGCACTGCCCCGTGACCCCGTGGCAGGGGGCCCCCCCACAGGAGCAGGAGCCCGAGCAGTTCACACCAAACGTCCCCACCAGGCACTCTGCAGGAAGAAGCATGAGGGGCCTCAGCCACGCCATGTGGAGCGGCCTGACCAGAGCCTTTCCCCTAGGGGCTCCTGGCGAGTGTGCCTCCCACACCTCCCCATATGGGCTCTGGCTCTAGCCCCGGGGTTGGGGGGCTGCTGAGCACACCTGGGGTCCCCAGAGTGGCCAGGCAGGTCAAAGGAACAGGCAAGGGAGGGGTGAAAGGGGAGCTGACAGATGGGAGGAGAGGGGAGGGGCAGGGCTGCTGGGGCAGCCTGGGAGAGACTGAAGCAGATCCCTCAGCTGTCCAGGACCCTGGAGAGCTCCCGGGAGCCCAAGGTAGGGCCTACTCTTCCTCTGCCATCATTGTCACCAGAGGACCTGTCCTGGTCAGGCCAGTGTGCCCCCAGCCCAACCTGGCGATGCTGGTCCAGTCTCTCCCACTCCCCTACATCCAGCTGGGAGCCCCTCCAGGGACTCGGCCCTAGGCCTGGGGAGGCTGTGCACCCACTCGCTCCACCCCCAGAGCCACTGCCCTTTCCCTGTGGGATAGGGCTAGAATGGAGAGGGCAGGGGGCCTCCTGGAGGCCTAGGGTCCCCCTCCTCCACCCAGCAGGTAAATGAGACCCCAGGGAGCACAGAGACCAGGGAGTCAGAGCATCCCAGGAAGGGGGACCTCGGGAGAGAACGTGGGGGCTGAGGATCAGGACCCCTGGAGAAGGCCTGGCAGAGCCGTGGGTGCTGGGAGCCCTGGATCGGCCTCCCTGGCAGAGCCTTCCTCTACTCTCCCACGCCTGCCCTGCCCGTAAGGGCCTGGCCTTGGCCTCCCCTGTGAGGACAACAGAGCATGAGGCTGGGCCGGGAGCTCGGGTGGCAGCCTTCTTGCCTCCCCCAGCAAGGCGCAGTCACCGTGATGCCCTGCCTGCTGCTCCAACTAAACCTCTCCCTGGGCTCACATTGGCATCACAGCAGCCCCAAGAAGGCAGTCAACAGAGACCCCGTGCTGCACGCCCAAGTTCCACAGAGCCCACGCGTCAGAAGGCCCACAGCGGGGCTGAGAGCCAGGCTGTGCGCAGCCTGGGGAGGAGCGCTAGTAATACAGGTAAGCACCAGGCCTGGCCCCGCTGGGGCCCTGAGTACACACGCTGGTAAACCCTTGTCACCAGGGCCCATCCCCGGGGCACCCGCCCACAGGGACACAGGGACGTCCCTGGGACTACAGGCCTGGCACTCCGCGTGCCCTAGGGCACTGGGCAGTGTTCACAGGGTTGGGGGGTCGCTGGTCAAAGCAGCCCGACAGGGCCTCAGGGAAGCCCCCTCCACTAACTGGGGCAGATGAGTGCAGGCCAGGAGCAGTTTCCAGACCCAACAATAAGAGGGGATGTTATCTTTATAAAGAGTGTTGATCTTTATGTCAACACTCAGATGTCATCCTGTGGCTTATCCTCAGAGCACCAGAGGCTCTTAAACAAAAGAGGGGAAGGGGCAGAGGAGGAGCGGAGGAGGGGCAGGGCAGGAGCCTTCCTCCTCTCAGGAACTGGGGGCTCTGGGAGCCGTGGAGGTGCGTCTCTGGAGAGGCCTCCTCACTGTCTCCAGTGTAGAGATTGGGGAGTGGAAGGAGGGTCACAGGCATCAGGGGAGGGTGAACTGCTGGTGTGTGTGTGCATGTGCCTGCCTGCATTCATGTGTGTGTGTGTGTAAGTGGTGTGTGCAGGTATGTGTGTACACGTTTGGGGAGGAGAGTGGGAGGAAGGGTGGAAGAGGATGCCAGGGCGTCAGGAGGAGCTGAGTCCCACGTCTGCACACTCATGAAGCCCTAGGGCTTGTGCACAGATGGGGAGTGGGCACTCAGAGCCGCTGCACGCCGGCCTGAGACCACAGAGCTCCTGCGAGTCCAGGTCGGGAGGCTTGGCCTAGAGTGCTCCGACCCTTAGTGGCTGGGACCAGGGTGGCCTAAGAGCTGGCTGGTGGGTCCTTGGGTGGACGTTGCTCCCTCTGCGGGCCCCTTCTCATTCCCCAGATGGAGGTGGGGAGGGGAAGGGCCCATCCTGGGGGGACTTGAGTCCAGACAGCCCCCTGGTATGGCCCCAAGGGAGGCAGAGGAGGGGGCTGGCACCGGGCTTCTCGTTCTCTCTCCAGCCCAGGACATGGTCATGCTGGTCACACGGCAGGCCCTCGTGGCTCCCGTCTGTCCTGGCTAATGGGCGTGGACAGCGTGCGCCACGCCAAGGGAGGCTCCAACCTGCCCAGGCCCTGTCGGTGGCTGCTGCGGCAGCTCCGTTACTCACGCCGAGGACATCTTCCTTCCCCTCATAAGCTGATGACACACTCGGGTATTTCCCACCCTGGTCATGAGACTGAGGAGTGACCATCCCGCAGCTCTGAGCCTCAGATCAGCTTGCTCAGCTTTCTGCTTGGCCAGGACCACATGCCGTTGTCCTGGTCATTGCACCTCCCGCCAGTGCAAGCTGGGGCAGCCAGAACACCCCCACCTTCCTAGCCCTCTTGGCAAAGCCCCCAGCCCCATGCACGCTGGGCTGGAATCACTTCGGGGAGTTAGTCGCCGGGTCTCCCAGGAATCCCTAAGCACAGACCCAGCTGGGCCATCTCCCAGCCAGCTCCTAACAGCCTCCTCCCCTGCCTGCCATGTGAGTGTGGGGCTCCCAGGCTCTGTGCCTGCTAGACCCAGGCCACAGCATCCACATCCAGGGGCCTGCAGCCACGACCCCAGGCCGGCACTGCGGCCCAGACCACTCTCGGAACCACCACCTCCAGGGGCAGCCTCTGCTGCCGGCTCACATGTGAGGAGGGAGCTGCTGCTCCAGCCTCCAAGAGAAGCCCACAGTCTGTTCCAGTCGAGGCAAGGGAGGAGTTTGCAGAAGCACCAACCCCTCTCTGGGCCAGGCCCAGAGCAGACCTGCCCTAAGCAGACCAGACTCAGACTAGCAGCCGCACCACTGCTGTGTGACAAGCTGTCAAGGCAAGGCACCACCTGAGCTCAGGCGAAGGAGGCCGATAGTGACAGCTGTGCAGCCCTTCTGAAGCCCACCCTCCGGCCAGACAGGCAGCCTAGACCCACAATGAGACCGCCAGGAGCCCCAGGAGCCGGCCACTCACCTTGGTCGCAATCCTCTCCCCGGAAGCCAGCAGGACACTGCTTTCCACACTCGCCGCTCACGGGGTCACAGGCCACACCCACTGGGCAGGTGCATGCCTGTCGGCACCCCAGCCCAAAGTAGCCCGGCTCACACTCTGCAGGGCGTGAGAGAGGGGTGGGTGGGGTCAGCCGGCCCTGGCGTCCCCCAAACCCCACGCGTGGACTCACCTGCCTGACAGTGCTCGCCCCGGAAGCCAGCCTTGCAGGAGCAGCTGCCATCCCTCTTGTCACAGGACCTCGTGTGGGGCTGCACACACCGGCACTCCTCCGAGCAGCCCGGCCCAAAGGCCCACGGTGGGCAGGCTGCACGCACAGAGCAGTGAGGGGGGGCTCCAGTCTGAAGCCCCGCCCTCCCAGACCACTTTCACCAGCCCTGGGTCAGCCAGGACGACAGCCAAGATCATGCAGGGAGCTGTCCTCATCCACCTCTCCCCCTGCAGCCCACCGCCCCTTCCCTCCCCGAGTGTCTGAATCCCAGGGATGGGTGACCCCACCAGGGACTCAGAGCTTGGCATTGCTGCCAGGAATCTCCAAAAGTCAAGATAGGCTTCATCCCCTAGAGGCTTCTGCAAAAGGCCTGGCCCTGCCCTCATCTGCAGCCCTCCCACCCATCAGGGCTGGGAGGCACCACGAGGCTGGGGACCGTCCACCCAGACGCCCTGGATGCCAGCACAGTTGCCGTCGAGAGGATGTGGCTTGGAGTCCACAGACTCAGGGCAGATCCCAGACCCACATCCCAGTGGGTGACCTGGCTGGGCCCTGACGGTCTCATCCCAACCCAGACTACAGGTAATAGGACACAGACCATCCCTTCCACCCGCTGCGGCCACCAGGGACACCGGAAGGGGCAGTGAGACTCACTGAGGTGGCAGAAGCGGCCGTACAGCCCCGGGTCACAGAGGCAGGCCCCGTAGAGGCGGTGGCACCGGCCCCGGTTGGCACAGTTGCATTTCTTGCGACAGTGCTTGCCATAGTAGCCCTTGGGGCAGCCTGGGGGCAGTGGGGCTCCGTGAGAACCTTGGTGGCAGCCAGCCTACCACATGTGGTCCTACCCGTGTGGTAGGATGCTCAGGGGCCCAGGGCTCAGCACAGGAGCTGGGAGCAGCCCCCACCAGGGCACTAGGTGAGCCTCCAGGATTGGCTGTCTGCCCTGGCTGGTCCGTCCCCGACATCCCCTGCCCCCAGGGTCTGTGGCAAGGGCGGGTGGAGGAGCACCTTCCTTGGCCCACACTGGAGAGATGCACAAAGTTCACGCTCCACTCTCCCCAAAGTCTGGCTCCCATCAGGAGCTGCCTGACTTCTGTCCCATGACAGTCACTAAGCTTGACCTCAGAACCTCAAAGCAGGAAGGACACGTGGCCCCAGTGGCCAGGGTCCCAGGCCCAAGCCACAGGTGGCCCCAGAGCTAGAAAGGTCCTCGCCTTTCTTCCCCAAACAATTCCTTCTGACTGGGTCCTGCCCCACGTCCTTCCTCGTACTGAAGGCAGCAGTAAGCTGAAGGTGCCCCAATAACGACATGGAGACTATGCCCCAGGACCTGGAGACTAGGCACAGGCACAGTTGCATTTCTTGCAACAGGGCTCGCCATAGTTGCCCTGCGTTATCCAGGTTGGCCCTGAGCCCACAGACAGATGTCCTCATCAGAGAGGCAGGCGGAGGCTGAGACAGAAAGTGGAGGCCTAGAGAAGAGGAGGTGACCCCTCGATGCTGCAGGCAGCCTGGAGGGTACAGCACAATCCCAGGGTGCAGTGCCCGGGAATGAATACGGGGGTTCCCCAGCCCCCTGTAGAATAGAAAGGGCAGACAAAGTGGGGAAGGGAGGCACGCTGACAGGGAAGAGGTAGGAAGCCCTGTGCAGCTGCCTGGGGTCCCCACAATCACCAGGCAACCAGCCCTGCAGAGCACAGCACATACAGCCAGGCAAGCTCACAGGGCCACCTGGACATGGGGCACAGGTTCTAGGGCTGGCTATCTTCCTCTCACGAAGGCAGAAAGTTTGTGATACGTTAGCTGCACTCTCCAGCGAAAGAGGCAGAAATGATGAAGTCCGGAGACTTAAAGATGAAGCTTGGAAAACCACCTGGGAAACATTTTCTGGACTAACTCCTCCAGAAAGGCTGAAACTTCAGAGTTAATAAGGACGTCAACATCATCCCTTGCGGCCACTGGCCCCTGAGTAATCCCTTCTGCAAACCTCACCCAGCCATCACACAGCTCTACTTGAATGCTTCCAGGAACGGGGACCTTACTGCCTCCCAAGGGAATCCATTCTAAAAGTGTTGCTCTGTAAAGTCTTATCATCTGCTACAGTTAGGCCCTGGGAAAATTAGCAACAGTGAAAAGCAACACCCCTCTCACTCAAGGGCCTCATTCCCTCCGAAGCACAGCCTAAAGCTCTGGAGACGGGGAGGCAGGAAGGGAAGGGGGTCTAGGAAGTTTGGTAGCAGTTTCCCTGCTCCAGTGGGAGGAAGGAGACAAGGAGGGGTGGTGCCTCCCACTTCCCTTACAGCCCAGGGGTAATTCCAGAAGCACCAGAAGAGACTGCACGCACCATCCTCACAGTTAGTTCCACTGACACCCGGGGGGCAGCGGCAGGTCCCCGTGACAGAGTCGCAGGTCCCACCATTCTGACAGCTGCAGGAGAAGCTGCAGTTCTTCCCAAAGGTGTCCGGAGGACAAGCTACAAAGAGTGACAGGGAAGTGTCAGGGTCACCAGCCAGCACGACACTCTGAGACCCCTTCCTAGGGTTGGAGGCTCTGGGTTTAGAAGGAATTGCCTAGAGATAAAATGATGGCACTTGTGCCCCTGCCCACGCTCATGGGAGACACCACTAATGGATCACTGACTCCTCTCTCTGAACGCCAGCAGGGACAGCAGTCTCCTCCTCCTGAACCAGCTCTTTCAAACAGGCGGAGCCTCACAGTGATTACGGGCCCCCGCCCCCGGCCATCTGAGCTAGAGGAACCCAACCCTTCAGCAGACAGCCCTCGCTGTCTTAGTTATTTGCTGGCTTGCTTGTTGCTGGACCGTGAAGACTGATATTTAGGAAGGACAAACACCTTGGCTCGCTTGTTCCCAGGGAATCCGTGCTGCCTGGAACAGTGCCTGGCACAGAGTGGATGGTCAGGGGATGTTTGTCAAAGGACTGAACAAATGGATGAATGAATGGATCTGCACGGATCTCCCCGCCCAAGGCCAGCAGGCAGGAGTAAAACTGAATAGGCTCAAAGGGCTGTCCCCAGGTCTTGGGGCTCAGAGGCCCCTTCCCGGCCCCCAGCCCCTGCCCAGCCGCCTCACTCTCATTGCAGATGAGCCCAGTCCAGCCCTCGGGGCAGTCACAGCCATCCAGGCCCGGGAGGCAGGTTCCTCCATTCCTGCAGTCATCACAGGTCAAGCTGCAGTCGTGGCCAAAGGAGTCGTCCAGGCAGACTGGGGGGCAGACCAGGATGGGGGTGTTCAGAGCCTGACCCTGGCCTCAGCAGGCATAGAGGCCTGGCTCAGACAGCAGACTGGGGGGCAGACCAGGATGGGGGTGTTCAGAGCCTGACCCCTGGCCTCAGCGGGCATAGAGGCCTGGCTCAGATCCTCATGCCAGGGAAGGGGCATAAGGGGCATCCTCAGCCCATGAGGGCCCCAAAAGGGTGACATGGGGGCAGATGCTGGGGTCAAAAGGAGCCCTAACTTGGGAGCTGCAAGCCCGGTCCTGCCCAGGCTCAGCCCGCATGAGCTGTGCAAACTGAGCCAGTGGCTCAACCTCTCTGGGCCTTGGTCTCACATGTCATTGCAGGGGTCCTTCCTCACGTCCCCAACCTCTGATTGGATGGCAGCCTAGCCTGAGGGGTCGCTGGCTGCCAGCCCTGCGAGCAGGAGCCCCCAGGGGCTGGGCTCCGCTCACCAAACTTCTCTGTGAGAGTGTGTTCGCCCCGCAACTCTGCCTCTTCCTCGTCGGCCCCGATGTCGTCATCCTGGAAGAGTCTCGGCAGCTGGTCCTGGAGCATGGCGATGTGGGGCAGAGGCCGCACGAAGGGCAGCTCGCCGTCCAGGTCCACCACCGGCTCCTCCAGGGCTGCCAGGGGCACAGAGGTCCCTTAGCCCCTGCCACCCACCTGCCTGCCCCAGCGACTCCCCAGTGGGTAGGGCTGGGCCTGAGCCCACCCCAGGGCCCCTGCCACCCTCCTACTGCCTCCACTACCCCCACCTCCTCAGCCTGGTCCCAGGGGTCATCCCAGCTGCACCCGACCCTCCTTCTCAGGACAGAAGGCTCCGGGCCCTGAGGACCTGAACCCTGCCCCTCTGCCCCCAGGCTCATCCCAGCTCTAAGGACTCTGGGGCCTAGAGGGGTAGAGGTGGGAGCAGCTGCCATCAGTCCCAGGGACAACATCACCTTAGGTCTTGGTCCCTTCTCTCACCTGGTCAGGACAGGTGCTGGGCTCCAGGAGGATGCCTGTCTCACCAGCTTCCCCCACCCCACTGTCCTTAGTCCCCACATGGCCCTCAGAAGAGGCAGGACCCCAAGAGCCTCAGCGGCCCAAGAGCCTCTGAGGTGGTGTTGGCCCAGACAGGCCAGGGGGCAAAGGACGCCAGGCAGGTGGGGGTGGGGCGGGCCAGGCCTGCGGGATGCAGGCTCAGCTGGGGCAAACTTGAGAAGGCAGAGGCCGGTGCTCCTCGGAGGGCGGGAGACTCACGGCTGCAGCCCCTACGGTCCTCGTGCAGCCGGTAGCCAGCCTCGCAGGAGCACTGGAAGGAGCCGGCCAGGTTGGTGCAGTGGTGCTCGCAGCCACCACGGCTGGAGGCGCATTCGTCCACATCTGCGGGTGACCCGGAGCCGCTGAGGCCTGTGCTCCCGGGTGGGGAACCAGGGAGGCCCCTGCCCACGAAGTCCTATTTGCAGGACTGAAGCCCTGGTGGCCCTGCCAGAGGTGAGTGGCTCATCTCTTGAACCAGCCAGTAAAACTCACCCCCAGCCGCAGCGGCCACTCTGGCTATCCTCCCACCCCAGGGTCAGAGCCATGGCAGACACCTGCTAGAGGCCAGGCTGGGAGGGGCCGGCCAGGCAGCAGCCAGGGGGACAGGCCCAGCTCCAGGAGAGAGTGGCCAGTGACCTTAGGCTAGAGGGAGGGAGGGAGCAGGTCAGCACAGCCGTGCACACAGCAGGCACTCCACCAATACCCACAGTCCTGCATTCAGCAGGCACTCCACCAATATCCACAGTCCTGCATGCAGCAGGCACTCAGCCAACACCCACAGCCCTGCATGCAGCGGGTGCTCAACCAGAACCCACAGTCCCTCAGTAGAGCACAGAGCAGACTGACCCCATGCCCACCATGGGGGGACCAGAGCCAGCCCCGTGTCCTTCCTTAGGGCGGCCCTGCTCCCAGGCCACCCCAGCTGTGCAGTGGCAGGGCAGTGCTCACCCTCACAGCTGCAGCCATCGGCACTGAGCCGGTAGCCGGCGTAGCAGCCGCACTCGTACCCACCAGGGTTGTTGGTGCACACCTGCTGGCAGCACGGGCTGTCTGCACAGTCATCAATATCTGTGGGCACACACCACGGGCCCCCTGGTACCAGGCACCTGCACATGCACACGCTCCCACCCACACACAACTGAATGCAACTGCATACAACCACACACA
Source organism: Rhinopithecus bieti (assembly GCF_001698545.2). Classification (NCBI taxonomy): domain Eukaryota; kingdom Metazoa; phylum Chordata; class Mammalia; order Primates; family Cercopithecidae; genus Rhinopithecus; species Rhinopithecus bieti. The sequence continues at coordinate 2,155,304 of NW_016807514.1, read as the reverse complement.
ACCCACGTGCCCTACTGCATGTGCACCTGCCCACAGTCTCACGTGTGCACACCTAAATAATGGCACCTGCAGACAATCGCACCCACCACACAATCGCACCCATGCACATGCATGTTCCTGGTCCCGTATACACAGACACACACAGGACACATGTCACAGTCCTGGGGCCACCCGCCTGTCTGCTGGGAACAAGGTGTTGGGACTGGGGCTAGAGGGTGGGGACTCCATCTGAGAGTCAGGGTCTGGGGTGTGACTCCCAGGACACTGGGTCCTTCCCAGGTGATGGGGTGGTACTGAGGAGGTGCTGACGGGGTAAGGGGGTGCCATGACCGTGGGTATGGGCCCTGCAGGCTGATGTGGGCACCTAGGGTCTTTCCTGGCCAGGATGCTGCCTCTGTCAGGTCTGCCCTACCACCCTGCCTGGGCCCAGGCAGCCAGACCAGAACTCAGGGAGACAGAAGAGGACCTCCAAGTCATGGCATGGAACTGATCCCAGACCCAGGGCGGCAGCAGGTCCCTGGAGTGGGGTGTGGGCATCTGGGAGGAGCCAGTGCGCACCGATGCAGGTCCTCTGATCTGAGTGCAGCTCATAGCCACGGGGACAGGTGCACAGTGGCCCAGCGCTGGTGTGGCTGCAGCCATGGGAGCAGCCGCCGTTGTTGGCCTCACAGCTGTTCACAATTTCCATCTCGATCCCTGCCATGAGACCAGCCACGCGGGATGTGGGATGGCAGCTAGGATGACCACCACCTACCTTGGTTCCCCCCACCTCCACCCAGCAGCCAGCCTCGGGTCTGGGGACACCCGTGGGAAGCAGCAACATGGAGCTCCCAGGCCTTGTCGGGTCTGGGACTCCCTGCCCTCCCTCGACCCTCTGCCCACCAAGGGCTCATACGCAGGGCTGCCCCTGATTGACAAGGAAGCTCTTTGTTCTTCGACCAAAGCAGGCCGTGGGGTCCTGGGGAGTGGCATGGCCATCCCGGGCACCTTCAACCTGTTGCTGGCTGCCCACTCACGGTAGCACTGCCGGCCATCAGCGCCCAGCTCGTAGCCCGCATGACACACACACTTGAAGGACCCCTGGGTGTTGAGGCAGCCATGGGCACACTGGGCCAGCCCTGCGGCACATTCGTCCACATCTGGAGGGGAGAGACCACGGGGAGGACTCAGAGGTGCTGGGAAGGGCCTTTGCATGGGGCCAGTGGAAGACAGCGCACGGCCTGCTGACACCCAGGGCCTGTGGCTACATGACACAGGCATTCAGGGCCAATCCCACGGTCCCTGACGACCACTAGTCACAGCCCTGCAGGTCCCCTGGGATGAAGAAGTTGGCACCCACACGGGTCTCACGCTAAGCCCATTGAGTGACCAGATGCCATTACCCAGCAGCACTTTCCTGGCGTCAGTGAAGACATGGAACCACACACCATGACACCCCGTGGCCATCCAGCAGGTGCTGGTGATATGGTCTGGCTGTGTCCCCACGCAAATCTCACCTTGAATTGTAACTCCCACAATTCCCAGGTGTGGTGGGAGGAACCCAGTGGGAGGTGACTGAATCATGGGGGTGGGTCTGTCCTGCGCTGTTCTCGTGATAGTGAATGAGTCTCATGAGATCTGATGGTTTTAAAAATGGGGGTTTCCCTGCACAAGTGCTCTCTTTTCCTACCGCTATCAACGTAAGGTGTGACTTGCTCCTCCTGGCCTTCTGCCATGAGTGTGAGGCCTCCCCAGCCACGTGGAACTATAACTCCATTAAACCTCTTTCTTTAGTAAATTGCCCAGTCTTGGGTATGTCTTTATTGGCAGCACGAAAATGGACTAATACCCTTGGAAACTGACCACTGCCTGGTCTGGACACACCCTGCTGCCTCAGAGACTCACCCTGTGGACTACCAGGGCGGCAGCAGCCAAACCGCTCCCCAAGGCTGCTTGACCCAGGGAAGAGTCAGGAATACCCAGACGTGCAGGGACAGGGTTAACAAATAAACGTTACCCAGCCATGCTGCAGAGGGTGGTGTGGTGTGGCAGTGGGTTCCAAACAATGGCACCTGCCTGCGACCTGACTCTAAACAAAGCACATTCACAAACAGCCCCAGCGAAGCAGCAGAAGCCCACCCCATACGTCCAGGTGTTTCCTGGGCTCAGTAACAACGTCTCCTTTCTTCTTTAGTTCTATTTTTTTATTATTATTTTATTTATTTATTTTTAGACAGTGTCTCGTTCTGTCACCCAGGCTGTAGCGCAGTGGTGCAATCATGGCTCACTGTAGCCTCAACCTCCTGGGCTCAAGTGGTTCTCCTGCCTCAGCCTCCCAAGTAGCTGGGACTCCTGCCTCAGCCTCCCGAGTGGCTGGGACTCCTGCCTCAGCCTCCCGAGTAACTGGGGCCACAGGTGTGCACCACCATGCTCGGCTAGTTGAGTTTTCTTATTTTTTTGTAGATACGGGGATCTCATTATGTTGTCCAGGCTGGTCTTGAACTCCTAAACTCAAGTGATCTGCCCACCTTGGCCTCCCAAAGTGCTGGGATTACAGGTGTGAGCTACCACGCCTGGACTTTTTTTTTTTTTTCTTTTTAAGAGAGAGAGAATCTTGCTCTGCCACCCAGGCTAGAGTGCAGTGGTGTGATCATAGCTCACTGCAGCCTTGACTGCCTGGGCTCAAGTGATCCTCCTGCCTCAGATTCCCGAGTAGCTAGGACTCCAGACAGCACCACCACACCTGGCTAATTTTCTTTTTATTATTGTTTAGAGACAGGGTCTCGCCACGTTGCCCAGGCTGGTCTTGAGCAACTGGGCTTAAACGATCCTCCCTCAGCCTCCCAAAGTGCTGGGATTACAGGTGTGAGCCACAGCACCTGGCTCATTCCTTTTCTCTGATTCATCTCTTTGGTTTTCCTGCCAGGCAGGCACTACTTAGGAAATACAATAGTTTAAAAAATATAAGCAACACCTGGGCTCCACGGCGCACTTCTGGCGAAATGAGCCTCGGGCTGGGAGCAGCTTTGGCGAGCCTTCCTACCGTCGCCCCTCAGCCCCCAGCAGCGGAGATGAGACCGTCACATCCCAGGTCACCCAAGGGGGGCAAGGCAGGGCCAGCCCTGCTCCCAAAGGGCCTGGTCCCATGGGAGGCCACGGCCCCAGAGTTAGACACAGGTCCCTCCACAGCGCCTGGGTGTGATTTCTAACCCTGGGTGGAGCGGAGCAGGGGAGGGGCGTCCTACCTTCACAGGCCTTGCCGTCCGCTGCTAGCTGATAGCCTGCATGGCACTCACAGTGGGCGAGGCCCCTGACCACCTGGCACCTGTGCATGCAGCCGCCATTCCTGTCAGCACACGGGCTTCTCCCTGCAGCCACGGACCCAAGGAGGGGGTTGGAGAGAGGGGATCCCAGTGGCTGCAGGGCACCTGCCCCAAGGCTTCTTGTGAGATCCCCCCACCCAGTGCTCTCCTCACTCCGTGCTCCAGGCTGATGGGCTGGGCAGTGGGTCTCCCTCCTCCCAGGTGCGGGAAGCCCCAAGACGCCAAGAAGACTGTGCAGTCTCCGGACAAGGCCAGCCAGCCCAGGTCAACCGCAGCCCAGGCCAGCTCCCCCCACCACCCTGCTCTGTCCAGGTGCTGGCGCTGACACCAGGGCGGTGGCCCCCAGCTCTGGGACTCCACCCCTTCATGCCCATACTGGGGAGGACCCTAGAGGCCAGGTGGGGGCATTCTCTCAGCACCTGCCCCACCCACAGGCCCCATTTCCATATTCTGGAGGACCACTGAGCCTGCCCCACCGTCACCATCAGCAAAGCCCCCTCCTTCCATGAAGAAGTGTCGAGGACTCAGAGCAAAGTGCCAAACCAGGCCGGGCCCGCCTCCTCCTCCCAGGGGCAGCAAGCCTCAGGTGGGCACCTATGGAAGTGAGGCGGCCCCCATCAGGTGGGCACCTACAGTAGTGAGGCGGCTCCCATCCTGAGCTTCCTAGCCCCAGATGTGCCACCCCGGGGCACAGCCTAATGGGCTGGGCCATGCCCTACCAGGCCTTTCAGGAGCCTTGGGGGCCTCCTGAAGACCCACTTCCTCTAGTAGCCCAGGCAAGGCAGCTCGTCCTGCCTCCACCCCTAGGTCCTCCATCCCTCCCGGGCTGGCAGCACTCACGGACACAGCGCCTGCCGTCCTCCTGGAGCTGGAACCCGGGCCGGCACTGGCAGCGATGCCGAGTGATCGTGAGCTGGACACAGTGGTGCTGGCAGCCACCATTGCCCAGGGCACAGGAATTAATGGCTGGGGACACGGAGAGGACCCCAGGTCAGCCCAAGAGGACGCCTGGCCAACAGTCTGTCCCCGGCTGGCATGGAGCAGGGAGTGGCATGGCCACTTCCTCCTGCTGTAGGACCCCTCCCGGACACTCCGAGCCCCTCCACCTCTTCATCTCCACCGTCTCCCTGCCCAGCCCACAGGCCTGGGTTTGCCTTCTCTGCCGCCCACAGAATCCTCAGGCCCACGGGAGATTCACTGGACCCTCCAGCCCCAGCCTTGAGGGCTGGACACAGAAGGGGGCCCCACCCAGACAGAAGCCCAGCACCCCCCAGCACAGAACACTAAGTGCCAGGGGTCTCTGAGAAGCTGCGAGTAAGGGCTCAGTGCCCTAGCAAGCTGCATCTCCCTGGAGGAGGCTGCAGGCTGGCAGAGGGTGACAGACCCAGGCATCTCACCACCGTGGTCCTTAGGCCAGGGCGGAGGCAGGTGTGGGGATGCCATGGACAGTTGCCATGGGCCGTAGGCTTGGCCCCCAGTTCCCAAAGGACCAGCACAGCTCCTACCCACCCCAGGCCAGGCCACACCTCACGCCTGACCCCATGCAGTGCCCACGCTCTCATTCCTCCATGCACATTCCTGCAGGTCATGGGCTGTGGGGTCAGGTTGACTCAGCGGGTGCCTGTACCTGGTGGATGGATGGGGCTGTGCCCTGAGCTGGCCCAGGGACGGGGGGAGAAGGTGCTGGGCCAGGCTGGACACCCAGGGTGGGCACTAGACCTCTGCCAGAAGCTGCAGCCAGCCCCTTGGCGGGGGTTTGGTTACTGTCATGTCTCTGGCAGTCGCCTTGTGGTTAGGGAGGGAGTCAGCCCCAAGCTCAGAGGGAAGCCGCAAGAATGTGCTGTTGCCTGTGCCCGGGCAGGGAGGCCGTCTGCCCAGGCCTGTGCCCAAAGCAATCCCGAACCCCATTACCAAAGCACCAAGACTCTCGGAGCGGGGAGGCTTCTTTGAGATGCTGCCTCCTCTGGGGCACCTCCTGGGGGGCTGCCAACATCCCTGGGAGGTGGCTGGGCCCGGGGCCGAGGCTGGGGAACCCATCTACTGTTGCTGCATGGTGGATGGGAAGCCCAGCACCACGGAGGGGAGGGCAGTCAGAGGTCAACGGAGCAGGCAGCGGCTGGAGCAGTGGAGTTGCCTCTGGGCCCTGAGAAGGCCCCTCAGAGCAAGTTGGCTTAAAAACCCCACCACGCTCGCCGTACCTGTCTCCCACAGGGGAGCAGGCGCTGAGGGTCCCCTCCTAGGGCAGAGCCAGCCTTGGGAGGCTGTTGGGGGTTGCAGTGATGGCTCTGTCTCCTGCCCCACGTGGCCCTGACATGTGCAGGCTGTGGGGAGCCCAGGGCAGAACTCAGGTAAGCCCGTGTGCCTCCGAGCCCCGAGCCCCATCCACTTAACTGCCCAGACAAGATGGGAGCTGTCCTGGCCCCCAGGCCCGGCCTGCCTCACCTGAGACGGCTCTGCTGAAGCCACTACCGTGGCTCCAGGGGCCTCTGAACAAGGCCTCGGCTGGCCCAGCCTTCCCGGGGGGCCCTGTTTATTGTGCTCACCACAGCAACAACACCCCTGTCTGGAACACGTAATAGGAAACAGACCCCCTTCTGGCAGGGCCAGGCAGGCACAGGGGGCACAGAGCCCATGGCAGGGAAGCTGGGCCATCAGGACCCAGGCACCACAAGGACCCAGGAGGCTGTGGCAGGGCTGGGAAAGAAAGAGGCTTCTCGTCAGCCCCTCCAGACAGGCAGAGACCCGAGATGTACCCAGGGACCACCGGGCATGGCACCCACTGAAGCCCACCAGGGCGGGGGGTCAGAGGCAGGGATGCCCCCAGAGCCCGTCCTCTTGCTGCTCTCCACACAGTTCTAACACCCCAGATGCTCCCAAGCTGTGCACAGCCGGGAGCCAAGCCCAGTGTCATCACATATATCCTGTGCCACAGATTCCCGGAAAGCTGAACCAGGCAGATTTTCACCAGCACTGGGACATGCAGCTCAGGAATGGCCACCCCTGCATGGCCAGTGCCCAGCACTGCTGGGGATGTGTCCCGAACCCTTGGGGCACTGAGACCCGGCTGCAAAACACACAGCCCAGCCACCCCTGCCCAGGCCACAGCCAAAGACTCGCACCTGCTACAGCCCTGCAAAGCGGACCAAGCTCAGACCCGGCAAAGCTCAGTGTGTCCATCAGACACGGACTGGGGATTTGCCTCCCAGCGGGGGAAGACCCTCCCTGTCTGTGGTCCACAGCCCTCACAGGCTCACCTGCGGACAGACGCGGGCTTGACAGCAAGCCCTACTGTGTCTTTCGCTTCTTTAATACTGAAGTGGTGTTTTCTCAAAGGAAAACATCCCCACCCAGTGAGGGTTGGATGGGCAGCGTGCGCAATTGCACCGGTGCTTTGGCGATCCTGCCCAACGTTTCTGTCCCTTCCTGACTCTGGAGTCTTGTTCTGCCAAGACCTAACTTCAGTCCTTGCCCACTTCCAGATCAGATGCAACTGACTGTTGCTGGGGGACACTCTGTAATGAATGGAATGTGTCCTCCCTAAAATAATTATATGTTGGAGCCTTAATCCCCAAGGTGAATATATGTGGAGAGAGAGTCTCTGAGAGGGAATAGGGTGGGGCCCTGACCAGACAGGATTAGTGTCCTTGAAGGAAGAGACACAGAGCACTCTCTCCATTCTGGCAGCCAGAGCTGCCTGGGTCACCCTAACTCCCCAGTTTGCCAATTCTAGGAGACATCACTCCAGCCCAGGCACATGCAGGTCCACTGGGGCTAGGGTGCAATTCCAACCTCTGCCAGCAGGAGGTGGCACCACCCAGGATTCTGGCAAGTGTGAGGCTGGAGCTCTGCAAAGGTAAAGGGGCCTCCTTCCGCCTGAGCCAGCTTGGTCTCTGCTGGAGGTGCAGTGTCCCGGGCGGCGGATGGAACAGAGAGTGGGGCATCAGTGGCCAGGCCCAGCCTCTGAGCTCGTTGGCTGACTGAGAGCTGTGCCGAGGCAGGGGCTGGATGTGGGCCCACCAGCTCTTCTGCCCAAGCCTCCAAACCCAACCCAGTGGTTTCGAGGCCAGCTCTCCAGCGTGGTTCTGGTCCCTGCTGGTTTCACGGGGCTTATAATTACTGCCCTCAGATTGGGGTGGTTTCTAGGCCTTGAGTCTCCTGCCACATGTGGTCAGTGGTCACCCGCAGCCCTGCCTTCTAGGAAGCCCTCTGTTGGGGACAGGATGGCAGGCTGGGGTGCGTTACATCCCCCAGCTCCCCTCCAGGCGGCCCTGCCCTGTACACCTGCCCCGTCCCCTGACCTCTCAATGGGGTCTCCTTGTGGCACAGGGCACTACCGACTCACAGCCCGTGAGAGTGGCTGTCCTCATCCACATGCCAAGGGGTCTGAGCCCATGATGTCACCCCAACAACACAGAGTACCAGGCAAACACTGATGCTACAGCACAGCCACCAGGCATCCAGAGACGGAGCAGGGAAGGAAACGCCCACTATCCCCCTCCATGGGCCAGGGTAAGCTGACCCCACAGCTCACACCCCAGCAAGGCCCCCACTCCCCCCGGCCCAGGGCCAGCCAGATCGTCCTGCCCAGCACCCGCCTTTCTGGGTGGTCAGCTGGGCCCATGCTTGGCTGCAGTGGTCCAGACCCACTGGCCAAGGGGACAGGTGGGTCCCTAGAGACAAGCGCTAGCAGTGCCCTCTTGGCCTGCCAGGGGCACCGGGCGCTTTAGGGAGTGGCGGGCAGCAGCTGGACCACACATGTGGAATGAAGGAAGCCAGACGGCAGGGCCCAACAGGGGCACTCCAGGGTGGGAGCTGCAGGGCGCACCGTGGGCACCCAATGCCCGCAGCACCTGCACCACCACATGTGCCTACTCGCTGCTGAGTGTCAGCTCCGACCTGCCCTCCTGAGGGAGGCCCCGACCCAGGGCTGCGTGAGCATCACACTGGTTCAGCTTCTTCAGAGCGTTTAGGAAGGTGGCTTCCTTGTCACCAGAGCCCTGGGAGGGCAGGCCTGGTCTATATCGTCAGGACAGCAACCCGCTCCCTAAGCAGTACCTGGCACCAGCACACCGGGCGGCGGTCAGAGGGGAGCAAGGCGGCCAGTGCTGGCCCTTCACCACAGCTGAAGGCACGGCCCAGGCCTCTCCCATCACTCCTCCCTGCCCTACATGGGCCCTGACTCAGCCGCCCCTTCTGCTGGTTTCACCTCCCTTTGCTCCCGACTCTTACCCTGGCAGGGCAGCAGCTCCCCCTTCCCACTGGCAACGCCGCCCCCAGCCCAAGTGCCCCACCTTCCTGCTGGGTTTCTGAACCCAGATGGGGGTCCGTGGCCTCTCTGGGTTGGGGTGCAACCATCCCACACCCCCACCCCTGTACCCAAGCACCCCGCTCGGCCTCAGCCAGCATCTCTAGACTCAGACAAGGCCACAAGAGGCCCCCTTCCCATGTGTGGAAGCCCAGGGTGGTCTCCTGGACTGAGGGGGCTGCCCATCAGCTGCTCCTCCCCTCTCTCCTACTGGCTCGGCCCAGGCCAGCTTCTCAAAGCCATAAGGCGGGAGAGGCAGACTCCCAGTTTGCAACTGCAGTCTGGGTTGGGTTTTTCAGGTCCTGGGTCTGCACACATGTGCTCTGAGCAGCAGCCCGGAGCTCACACACTTGAGCCGCCTGCCAGCAGCCTCCTCTGGGCCGGGCCTCCCCTCCAAGAAGGAACCCAGGGGCCAGGTGGGGGATCTATGCAGCCTCTCGCTGCCGTGATGGGGAGACCCAGGCCGGGGAGGGAAGTCTGCCCCAGGGCAGGGCACACAGCACAACTATGGCAGAGCCAGGTGGGAGGCAGGGCCGGGAGTCCTTCCCCAGCCGTGTGCACATGAGTCCATCTAACTCTGAGGGACACAGGCAGGGGGTGGCCAGGCCACCAGGGGGTGACAATAGAGTCCCCTCCCCCACAGTGTGCAGCCCAAAGGCCTGATGGGCATGGGCTGAGATGGGGAGGACAGAGGGCCCACCTCTCCTCTGGGGTCGCATAGGGCGTTTCATCTGGAGGGACCTCTGCTGGTTGAGCCAGTGACATCTCTGACCCTCAGACAGGCCCTGGGAGTGCTGCTCGACCCAGGGGACATAAGGGAACAGCCATGTCCAAGGCAAGGGTCCAGAGGGCAGCCAGGCCGCCTCTGGGAGCACAGGCGGGCATAGTGCCGGCTCAGAGCACCCCAGGTACATGGAGGCGGAGGCCTCCAGTGCAGTGTTAGACCACATGGGAGCTGCTCTCCTCTCTGGGTGTCGCACGCTGGCACTCTGCAGGGTGTCATGGAAAACCAAGAATGGAAAACCAGACACTCGGGCCAGACCACTGCTCCCCACACCACCGGGGAAGGCAAGGGCGGGCTCAGGCTCAGGGACTGAGAATAAGAAGCAGGCGTGGCCCCGCCCTCGGGCCTCACTAGGCCCTGCTCTTCCCACCCCAGAGACTGGGTGCCCTGGGCAATACAGCACACCAGGACTGGGCGGCCAGGGCAATGGGGAACGGGGACCCACACTCTCGCAACGTGGGAGCCAATGGCAAAGTCCTTCCTGTAGACTCTCACTTTTGAGAAGGGAACCCTTTTGGTGTCTGATTTCCATAAGATCATCTAGAAGGGAGGGAGGTGTGGAGGTTGTACCTTCCCTGCCCTCTCTCTGCCTCAGAGGCAAGTTCAAGTGTGTTTCAAGGCCCCTCTGGAGTGTTTTAAGGCCCCCTTCGGGTACAGCCTCCTCTGGAGCCTTCCCAGATTGCTCCGGGCCCTGGAGGTGTCAGCACCCTGAGAGCTCTGGCCCCAGGCTGGGGAAGGAAGGGCGGATCTTTGGGCAGTTTCTCCACCAGCCTCTCTGCAAGCCTCACTCCAAGCTGCTAGTGGGGAGTCCAACTGCAGAGCCTCAAGCCTGTGGGGCATGTTCCTTGTCCCCTGGCAAAGCCCCAGGAGGGCTCACAGCACCCTCCCAGCCAGGATGACCCTGGCAGGCCCAGGGAAGGGGCTCCACAGCAGCCCCAGGTTCCAGCCGAGCAGCCCACCCACAACTGGCCCGTGGGGGTGGGAGAGGCCACTCCTGTCAACCGAGGCCTGGGCAGACGGTGCCAGTGTGAACCAGAAGATGCCCCCACACCGAGGCAGGAAGGCAAGGCAGTGGAGGGTGAAGGGTTCCAAACCCCCCAGGGGCCAGAAATCCAGCCCTACCCCCAGCAAGCCCTCACAGAGTCCAGGCAGCCTGGCACAGACTGGGTGGGCAGTGCCCTCTGACGGGCCCAGGCTGAGCTGCCACAGGAGACGCCCCTCAGGGCAGCCCTTGGCCAGGAGCTGAGATGCCGCAACACCCTCCCTATCCCAGGCTGGCGTCTCAGGCCCACAGCCTGGCCGGGTCCCTCAGCAACAAGAAGGGGCTTGAGACGGTGAGGCATCCCTCAAACAAACACGCCTGGCTTTGCCTGGGAAGTGGCCCCCAGGGGACTCCGTCCCCACTCTAGAAGCTTCTCAGGCCCCCACAGAGAGCAACTCCCGCTGGGCCCAGGCTGACAAACCCATGCCAATCCTGGAAACTCCCAGGAGACCGAGGAACCGGCCCCGCCCCTGCAGGCGTCAGCTCCCAGGAACTCGCCATCTGGTATCCCCCACCCACAGAGGCAAAGCCTGTGTGGCATCCCTCTCACACAGAGGCCACCATGGGCAAGGGATGAGGGGGGACAACATGCCCCAGATAGTGCCAGGAAGGGGGTCTGGATGGTGCCCAGGCAGGGTGGCCTAGGAATGGGGCTAGTCCTCACGTGTCCCCAGGCCAGGGGTGCCCAGGCCACCACCAGGGACTTTAGGGAGAGGAAGTCATTTCTCCAACTCAACTCAGCCACAGGCTAGTGGGACCCAAGTCACTCTTGTTGTCAAAGTGAGGGTCACCACCTGTTCCCAGGGGGTGAAACATCCAGCATCTTCCGTAGCGAAACAGACGCATCACAGCTCTGGGGCTGTATTTCCTGAAGCGTCGGTGTAAAGGCCTTGCTGGGAGTCTCAGTCAAACGAAAGAGAAGGTGCACTCCAAGGTCACTGCTCTGCGTCCAGCAGACCCGAGTAGGTGAACGCACTTAGGTGACAGGCTGGCATGCAGGCGAGTCTCACCTGGGCCCTCCATGGAGCAAGGAGGCCAGGAGCCGGGCACCAGCCCTAGAGAAGGCCGTGGAGGCACTGGGAGCCCACCACTCACACAGGGGGCACCCTGGGGGGTGACGGCCAGACGGGCCCCGAGGTCCCAGGAGCCTCCTGCCAGGCTGTGCAGGCCCTGCCCAGGGGCCCTGGCATCTGGCCCAGAGAAGACCTTTAAAATGGGCAAGTACCGCAAATTAAGACTTCTGGGGCCCCAAGTGTACAGACATCCCCAGGACAGCCTCCTGGGAGGCAAATCCCAGGAGGCCCGGCTACAGGAGGAGGCTCCAGCCGAGTGAGTGACGGGCGGGTGGGCAGTGGGATGTGGTGGGTGGGGTGGTCCCTGTCCCTTTTGAGGGTTTCAGGGAAGGTCACCATCACACAGATGGTGAAAACAAAGCCTAGGAGAGTGAGTGTTCCAAGGCCCCCACTCACAATAGGAGGCCAGGAGAGGGGATTAGAGGCCAGGAGAGGGGATTAGAGGCCAGGAGAGGGGATTAGAGGCCAAGAGAGGTGACTAGAGTCCAGGAGAGGGGATTAGAGGCCAGGAGAGGGGATTAGAGGCCAGGAGAGGGGATTAGAGGCCAGGAGAGGCGATTAGAGGCCAGGAGAGGGGATTAGAGGCCAGGAGAGGGGATTAGAGGCCAGGAGAGGCGATTAGAGGCCAGGAGAGGGGATTAGAGGCCAGGAGAGGGGATTAGAGGCCAGGAGAGGCCCCACCGGACTGACACCTGAGCTGCCCTTCCACAAGGAAGACCCTGCCTGAGAGGAGGGTCGAGAAAAGGACATGCCCCCCAAGAGCCGCCTCTTCCAGGGGACCTGAGGGGACTGGGGGCGCAAGGCTAAAGTGCCCCAGGCTCCCAGAAGTCCCCGCAGGGCAGCGGGCGGGGGCCGCACCCCATCTCCGTTGTCCTGAAGTACATCACAACATTCCTGCATCTGTTTCTACTTTCAGACCCAGGGAAACTTGACAGAGCCGCTGCCTGGATCCCCACGGCGGCCGGGACATGTGAGTGTGTGCGGGGGGGCCCCGGGCTGGCAGGCCGCCCTGCCACATCGCAGGCAGGCCCAGGAGGGAGGCTGAGGCTGCTCGGAGCCGGCCTGGGCCCTGCTCTGGGCCTCCAAGGCAGAAAGAAGGGGCGTCCTGACCCCGGTCACCCAGAGAACGACCCCCCCATGCTTCCCAGACAGAGGCCAGCGAAAGGGTCAGTCCTGTCCTTGCTTGGGGCGCCTGTGTCCAGAGCCAGCCAGGAGTGGGGGCATCAAAGGGTGAGGGTGGCTGACTGGGTACTTACTCTTCACCCCAGATTCCTGGGCTCTAGCCCCCTGCTCAGCCCTGTGCCGGTTCCTCGGGGCCTGGCACCGTCCCTCCTTCCCTCTAACCTTCCCTCCCTGCAGCCACAGTCCCTGTCCCCAACACCTCCTCCAGCCCATTCCCACATCCAAGAGACCCCGCAGAGGAAGCTGAGGGCCAGGGTCTCACTTCTCGGTCACCCCTACCCCACCTGCCACACCCCACACCCTCCAGGCTCCCCAAGGCTGGGCAGGGATCACCTGGGCCCACAAAGCCCGGCTCTGCAGGCGAAGGGTGGCCTCACACAGCCCCAGCCCTGGACCAGGCCTCCTCGGCCAGCCTCCCCCGCCACCTAGCAAGCAACCCCGGCCTCCCTCAAATCAAATCTAAGGGACATCACAACCAGTCCAGGTCCCTGCTGATCAACCACGGCAGCTTCTGCTGTAGAAAATCTTTAATAGGATCTCCACCCACAGGCTCACTCCCCAGTCCACCGAGAGAGGCCTCAGCACCACAGCAAGGCTTACTGTGGCTGCAGAGGGTCTGCAGTTGGGGTTATGGGGACCTGGCAACTTGGCCCTCGGTCCCTTTCCTGGCCTGAGCCTGGGGCAAGGTGCGGCCAGGATTCCACAGAGCCATGCTCCACAGGAAGGAGCCACCGCCACAGCGGCCTCTGCTTCTCCATGTCCACAGCCACCCTCTCAGGCCAGGCCCGGGCACACCCCAGAGGGCGGGGATGGTTGAAGCCAGGAGCCCGGGCAGGGTCTCCAGGCGACACTCACCCAGGCAGGTCCTGCTGTCAGTGTGGAGCCGGAAGCCGGGCTTGCACTCACAGAGGTAGGAGCCTAGGGTGTTCACGCACCGCTGCTGGCAGCCACCGTTGTGGGTTCGGCATTCGTCCACATCTGGAAAGGAAAGGGGAAGGGTCAGCAGCTGGGCACCCGCGCCTTCCTGCCTTGCTGACATAGCCCCCCAGGTGCCACAGGCCCAGACCCAGGACCCCCCATGCCTCAAGGGCACCATCTCTGAGCCCCTCACCCACACCTGGCGGAGCTGGAGCCGAGGAGGCACGGTCTGCGCTCCCACCTTGGACACCTGCTCAGGAAGGAAGAGCCACCGTCTCGAGGGCCAGCCAGAAGGTGGGGAGCAGCAGAGGGCTCCAGGGACAGGCTGGGCCCCTAGCGCCTTTCAAGACTGAACCTGGAGCACACGCGGTTTTCTTAAGTCCAAATCCACAAAGTGCTTCCTGGGCAGTGTCAACCACTCCACTAGGACCCACAAGCCCAAAAAGAGAAACTGACAGCTTTTGAGATGGCCATGCCCAGGCTGTGGGGGGAGTCTGAGAGATGGGAGGGAAGGGGCGGACGTGCTGGCTTGAAGAGTGTCCCCACAGTTCATGGCCATCTGGAGCCTCCCAGTGAGGCCTTGTCTGGAAACAGGGTCTTTGCAGCTGCCCTAAGTTCAGGCTCAAGATGAGATTGTTCCAGATGAGGGTGGGCCCTAAATCCAATGCCCATGTCCCGACAAGAGACGCACAGAGAGGGCCATGTGAAGACCAGGCAGAGACTATAGTGATGAGGCCACAGCTAAGGACGGCCAGAAGAGGTCAGGAAGGTCCTCTCTACAGGTTCACAGGGAGGGTGACCCTGTGGACACCTTGGGTTCAGAATCGTGGCCTCCAAACGGTGAAAGAAGAAACTTCTATTGTTTGCAGCCACCCTGTTTGCAGTGTTTATTCCAGCAGCCCGGGGAAACTAATGCGGCTGGGGTCAGCCTGGGCCCCCCACACCCACAGGCTCCCCATGCAAAGACCCAGAAGGGCAGCCCCACCGCATCTCAGGCAGGAGCCCCCGCTGTGCCAGCGCCCTCCCCTGTGAAGTGCCACCCACCATCCCAGAGCAGCCCAGACCCCGTCAGACCCTCCCTGCCCAAGGGCCAGCTCAGTTTAGAACCATGTGTCCTCAGGTTCCAGACTTAGCTGAGGCCCCACTCAAAGGCGGGAGGGGGAATGGGAGAGCAGGAAGGGGTCGAGGGCAGCCTGGTCCTGAGGACTCTCCACGCATCTGCACTGCCTGGACTTCCACAGCCTGGGGACCGGCCAAGGGGAGCAGAGCAGCAGCCCAAGGCCACAGACACCTCGCAGGACCCTTGTCCCCCCCGCTGCTTACCAAGCCCCCTGAATAAGCATGGCTGAAGAGAACAGGGAGGGATCCAAGGGCAGGTCCACTTTTGAGAGGAAGCCTCCTACCACAGGACACCTGGGCCCACCTGCTTCTATGCCCAGCCCCGTGGAACAGGCATAGGGAAAGTGCTGGCTGGAAGCCCAAAGGTGCAGTAGGACCCCTGGAATGCACCTCGAGCTGAGAGCCGGTGGTGCTCCAGGCATCCTTCCCCTGATACCCTGCCAGGTCTGGAGACCCAGGGGGCTGCACCCAGGCCCATCACCACCCTCTGCAGGAACGTAGTAGGAAAGCACAGATGTGGAGATGGCTTTGGGCTGCCCAGCCTCTCATCCCACCCTCCAGGCCCACGTCGCCAAGCCAGGCCTCAGGGGAATCCAGGCAGCGACCGAGGCAAACAGAACAGAGCAGACAGGCAGGAGGCCACAGGCTTCCTGGACACCTGTGTATGCAGCCCCTGGGCTAACCTGGGTCAGAAGCCCTGCAGCTGCTGGGCCCCTGCCAGCTGGCCAGAACACCCAGCACACAGGGGCTCTCAGAGGAGAAGCAGCCAGTGGCGGGGACAGATGGAGCTGTGCAGCCTCAGCACTGCCCACAGAACATGCCGTGACCCCCACCGGAGAGACTTCCAGAAGCACTCCAGGAGGACTCTCCTAGGGGTCTGGGGCCTCTGGGCATGGCAGAAGCTTTGGAAGTGCCAGTAGTGCCCCGGCCAGAGAGGCCAAGGCTAACATGAGGGAGAGACCGCGTGGGCCATATAGACAGCATGGACCAACTACAGGAGGTGCCAGGAGAGGAGGGCAAGAGCCCAGTACCCAGGTCAGGGCAGACATGGGCATCACCCCAGGCACTGCAGTCCATCCCTGCTACTCAGGCCAGGTGACGCTGTCTTTTTTTTTTTTTTTTTTGAGACAGAGTCTTGCTCTGTTGCCTAGGCTAGAGTGCAATGGCGCAATCTCGGCTCACTGCAACCTCCGCCTCCTGGGTTCAAGCGATTCCCCTGCCTCAGCCTCCTGAGTAGCCGGGATTACAGGCACCCGCTACCATGCCCGGCTAATTTTTGTATTTTTAATAGAGACAGGGTTTTACCATGTTGGCCAGGCTGGTCTCAAACTCCTGACCTCAGGTGATCTGCCAGCCTTGGCTTCCCAAAGTGCTGGGATTACAGGCGTGAGCCACCGCACCGGCCCAGGTGACACCTTTTATCCGACAACCTCACCCACCCCAAAGCCGGGTTCACAGATCTGAAGAGAGGGAGGGGCTTCTGAGAGCCGCCAAGGAGTCACCATGGGGAGAAAGACAAACACGTGCTCTTCCAAAAGCTCTGAGCCGAGCGTCTGGGGCCCTCTGGCCAGGGTGACAATGGAGGCCCTGCCCGCTGACCTTGCCTCGAGAGGGAAGGCAACATTCAGTTCAAAATGCCACCGGCAGACTCCCACCGGGTGTGGCCTCGCTGAGAGAAAATATGATTTCAAACGACCAGTCCTCGACCGCATGGGAAACATGGCTAGCCTGATCCCTCGCTTCCAGGGGCTACACAGAGCCGAGGTTCTCTAATTCTGCTTAACAATCACCAGGTCCATGATCGGCTGTGACCACCACGCCTTCCCACCACCTCCAGTTCCCACCCACGGTTCCGGCGAAAATGCCTGCCTTCGGGACTAAATCCTAAAACTCCGGCATCGGAGCACTGTTGACAGCTAGCTGCAAGCAGCCAGCGCAGCACACACCGAGAAGTTCTTCATAGCTGTCCCCGAGCCTGAGTCCACGGATGACACCCACCCACCAGGCTGTGCCCACCACCTATGGAAACCCTGCTGCCCATCCACGCTCTGAGAATCTGCCTGCAACCCAGAGATGACACCAACAGCCCCACGAGGCCGGGGTCTCTGCCTGGGACCTCCAGGGCCATCCACTCCCTGCACAAGCCACACCCACTCTGGGGAGACCCCCAGGGTCCCTAAGCCCTGAGGCTGCCTCCCAGAGGGGGCTGCAAATGAGACCAGGAACCCTCTCCACCTGCACCATGAAGTCGTCACTGCAACCTTCACAAAGACCAGGATGGTTTGCAGGAAGAAGCTTGAAAGCAAAGGGTTAACAGGCCCCCAACAGTGCCCCAAAGAAGCTTGAGGGACAGAGGGACCTGGTGCCCTCCAATGAGAGTCAGCTGGGGTGCAGATTCATGCCCAATGGGCAGGGCAGGGTGGGTGGCACCCACCTGAAGGGCTCAGGAAGGAGGCCCTTTCCCCCTGAGCTCAGATCCCTCCATCCAAGACCCCTGAGAGGGGGAAAAGTAATGATGTAAGTGTCCTCCTGCTACGTGGACAGGAACACTGGGACTCCAGCATCCCAGCAGGGCTCGGCCCCGCCTCTCTCAGCCACTAGTCCCTTCAGAAATTCCACGCTCCTTCTGGAAATGCACAGGCCCAGGTCGGCTAGGCCAAGCCCTTCTCACCCTAGCCGCACCGTCTGGTAGTGGCAGGGGGCTGTGGTGATGGAGACAGGGTTGGTGGGTGGGGGCGGTGAAGCGCACCCAGGCTTCCGGTGCCTGCTGTTTGCTGTCAGCCAGGATCAGCTTCTGGACACAGCGAGCCAGCTCAAGGGTGAAGGATTTGGGGCCTCCCACTTGGACGACAGAGGCCTACAGGGACAGGCACTTGGCCAGACAACCTCCTGCCGGGGTCCCCTCCACTCTGAGATCTCGGCCCCTTTGAACTGAGCAAATCGCCTTAATAGAAATGATTTTCGCTCAGAAAGTAAGGCAGGAACACGTCACCCAAACCCTTTCCGCCCCACTCCCAAGGCACCCCACGTGATGGCAGGGCTGAGCTGTTCTCAGACGGCTGCAAGGATCCCGCAAGTGCTGAGCCGGTGACCCTGGCTGCGGCTGTGACCTGAAGAGCCATAGGCACAGTGGCCTTTCAGGACAATGTGGTCAGCTGAATAACGAACATCCCCCAGAGATGTCCACATCCTCATCCCCAGACCCTCATCTGGCAGAGGGACCTACCTTTACAGATGGGACTGAGTTGAGGATCTGGGATGAGAGGTTATCCTGGCATATCCAGGTGGGCCCAACATGATCACAGCGTCCTTATAAAAGAGGGAGGCAGGAGGGTCAGAGGGTGGGGAGGAGGAGATGTGAGCATGGAAGCAGAGGTCAGAGGGAGGCAGGGATTGGCAGGTGCTGTGCTGTAGGCTTTGAGGATGGAGGAGGGGCCACAAGACCAGGAATGCGGGCGGCCTCTATAGGCTGAAAGGGGCAAGAGATAGACTCTCCGCTACAGCCTCCAGAAGGAGCACAGCCCTGCCCACGCCTTGATTTTAGCCCACTTTGGACTGGGCCTCGCAGGACTGTCAGGTAATAAATCCGTGCCGTCCTAAGCACTGAGTGTATGGTTATTTGTTACCGCACCCACAGGACGCAACTGCAGAGCACATCACTGTCGTCTCAGGAGTCACAGAGGCTCAGACCATCTGGGCTGGAAATTGGGGCTCCCAGTGCCACCTCTGGCAGCCCGGCCCCCCGGCTCCTGCGCCCTCTGTGGGTCTGGTCGCACAGCCAGGTTCACGGGAGCCGCGTGCCCTGCAGAAGCTGGCTCCCCAGGTTCTCTCCTCTGCAGACCTGTGCTCCAGGACCAGCCCGTGCCGCCTGCACACAGACCATGCTGCCCACTGAGCCCCGCAGTGGGACCAGGGCCCCCAGGAAGCACTGGTCCCCGAGACGCAGAGGCCAGTGTGGGGGCCTGAGCCTGAGGTGGGCGGGGCCCCAGCAAAGGCCGAAAGGAACCTAGAGGCCCCTATGAGTCAGGCAACAAAACCTGCTCATTCCAGTGACAACGGCCCAGCCTGGAAGCAAATCCACTGTCCCTGCCCAGTCCCAGGTCAAGCCCCACATGGGGAAGGTGGCAGGCCAGAGAGGCCCCAGACATGAACATGAACCAGACATGCGACATGAACCTGGCGGGAGCCATCTGGTGGGAGACAAGTGGGCTCAGAGAGCAGCTATTTTAAGGAACAGCTGGGCCAGGATCCTGCTGCTGCCCTCGGCTAGATACGAGACTATGGACTTTGGCAGCCTCACAACAGAACCGTCAGCATGCTGGCACACGGTGACATGGCTGTGCCAACACGGGCTGGTTCACCGGGAGGCTGGTGAGACCTGCAGTGTCTACCAGGCTGGGGAGTGGAGGAGCCTCAGGGAGCCCATGGGGCCCCCAGCGACCATCACCTACGTCCCACAGCTCCCAGCCCAGGACTACAAAGGCAAGTGGACAGGCATGGCTGGGCTGCCTTGAACCAGCTGCCTCTGCAGAAACCACCCAAGACATACCCCTTCTGAAGCCCGCCTGGACTTACAGGAAACTTGGAGGGCTCTGGGCCCCTGCCAGAAAGCTCTGCTCAGGGCAGTTATCAAGTTCCAAGCCCTGCTTTGTCCCCCACACATGCCACGGGGTCCTCACCCCCAGGGAGCACACACCATTACCTACGGGCCCTTCTCCTTCTCCCCCCCAAAAGCTGGAGCATGCCTGGACCAGGACAGGGGCTCCCAGCTCCCGAGAGCCCAGCAACACCCAGCCAGAGGCCTTGGATGCTAACCAGTCGCAAGGCATTTAGTGCCACTGTGGGTGGACCTGGCCTTGGCTGAGCCACACAGCCGGAAGGCTGCCTACCCAGCGAAGATAGAGCCTGGACCGCCCCCCGGGCCAAGTGACCAAGACAGGGATGAAGGAAGCCTTTGCCACACTGAGGGCATCGTGCTTAGTCCTTCAGGCAGGAGAGCAGCAGAGGCTCCGACCAGCACTCGAAACAGCTGAGGAGGGGTGATGTCTCTAAGGAGGCATTTCAGGACCCCCACCAGCCACTGCCTACCCCGGATAATGCAGCTGATGACTCACTGGGAGCCGCACACCCCACAACCCCTCCTCCAATTCCCGAGGGTGCCCAGCTCCAAGCTCTGTGGATCCCAGGAGTTCAAAGCAACCGCGTGGAGGGAAGCGGGCCCAGTGCGGGCCCCAGATCCCAGCTGCAGAGAGAGGCAGGACGGAAAGAGGGCAGGGCTGTAACCTGCTTCCCAGGTCACCAGGGTCCTCAGTTGCCCATGCCTGTGGGGCTCCAGGAAGAACGGCACCTGCCACATTCACAGACAGGACCCCAAAGGGGCTGAGCTCTGGGGACCCTGGAGACTCAGCTCCGGGGGTCCCAAAGGGCCTTTCTCTCTAGCCTGCCTTTTCACTTGACCTGCAAAAACGCCAGTGCCATGGGGAGCGGGGGACCCTGCTCCCACAGACAAACGCCGGGGATGTTTTCCTTTCCTCCGGTCAAGGGACCCGGCCGTTAGCAGTCTCTGCCGACAGCCCTGAGAGGGGACGGGGGTGTCCGACTTCTCAGCGCCCACGGGCCCTGTCCCAGAAGCAGGGCACTGCCCCGCCCTGCTTCCTCCAGCCTAGCTGGCAGCGCCCTGGCGCAAACTTTAAAAAGAGGAAACAAAGGGAGCGCGCCGGGGAGAAGGCGCCCTGGCCCCGCCCGCCCCTGCCCAGGCTCGCCCGGCGCCCACCTGGCCTCTGGTCACCGGCGCTCACGGAGTAGCCGGCCTGGCCCAGGTGGCACGGGTAGCAGCCCCTCCAGAGGTAGCGGTAGTGCGTGCCCGCGACGCGCGCCAGGCCCCCCAGGAGCCCAAGGCACCAGAGCGCGGCCAGCCCGCGGTCCCGGGACGCCCCCATGGCCGGGTAGGCCGGCGGGCAGGAGGGCACGAGGACCAGCCGCGCTGCGCCCTAAGCCGGCGGCCGGGCGACGGGGCAGG
>NW_016807514.1:2073614-2134241 GCF_001698545.2 Rhinopithecus bieti | reverse complement strand
AGCCCCGCCCAGCCTCCCCCAGGGGGCCGCGCCGGCCCGCCCGCCCCGCGCATTCCACAGTGCGCGCTCCCGGACCCGGATACAGATAGGGATCTAGGCACAAACCCAGGCATCCATATGCGACCCACAGACACAGGCACACAGACTCACGTGTGCAAACATGCACACAGGAGGTACACAGACACGCACGGACATACGCACAGGCACACACATGCACAAACATGTGTGTTCTTGGAGCCAACACGGAAAAGAAGCCAAAGCAGCAAAGGGAGTCGTCCTGGCCAGGCGTTGTGGGGGTGGGGCCTGCAGAGGCGGCTGGTGGGGGCTGAACTCTGACAAGGGTGGGGAAGATGGGGAACTGGCCTGAAACTGCAGCACCGATGTGGAAACACTGGGGCTGAGACAGCCCCAGTCCCCCGTCCCCACCTCCAGTGCCTGCACTGTCCTGCCCTCCCCTGGCCCAGGGCCCGTACTTGGAGGGACCCTGGCATCCCTGCAGCAGGTGGTGATGGACAGAGAGCAGGGAGAACTTGCCCACAGGGTAGCCAGCAGTGGCCAGGTGTCAGGCTGCAAAGGCCATGGAGGTGCTTCCCACCCCAGAGCCCTGGGTCCCCATGCTCCTCAAGGGCGTAGCCCGGGGAAGGCAGTCCTCCTAGGGTTGGCAACAGAAGGAACCACATATTACAGCCTCGTCCAGCACTTAACCCCTGCAGGAGAGCCAGGGCTTGGTTCCAGATTCCGGCTCGGACCAGAGTTCCCCGAGCCCCCATCCTCTCTGAGCTCCTTCTTGCACCTGTCCTTAGGAGGGTCACTGGGTTTCCACTGCTAGCCTCCATGGAGATGGAAGAGATTTGACCAGCAAGCTGGGGTGCTCAAGCAGTGATCCCTTCCTGGATCCAGCCCAGCACCACCTCCAGCACTGGCGGTGAGGGTCCACAAAAGGACTGGGCGCCCGCCCACACTGTTTCCAGCCTTTCCAGGAAGGCCCAAAAATCTCCCTCCGAAAGGCAGGAGAAGCGTCCCTGGAGCTCAGCCTGTCCCCAGAGACACAGCCTGTGTCTCCTCTCACAGGACAATAGGTGAGCAGTGGGCACAAAGCCACGTGACTGGGGCCACTGCAGAGACAGAAAGCTTGGGGACATCTTCCAGCTGTCAGGAAGGAGGAGGGTTCATGCTCCCTGGGCCAGCAGGCCCTGTATCTGGGCAAGCCCAGGTGAGGAGCAGAGCCGCGGGTAGAGCTGCAGGGAAGGACTGCCAACCTCAGCTGCGGCCGCCATGCCAGGCCCTGGGTTCTGGGGACGCAGCACCATCCTCACCATTCCCTGCAGGGGAGGACTACTGTCCCCATTTTAGAGGTGAGGAAATTGAGGCTCAGACAGACTAGGATACTGTCCTCAGGTCAAATTCAACTGAGCAGGACTCCAGCCCGGGCAACTCAGGGAAGCAGGCAGCCCATCCCAGCAGAGCCTCCAGCCTCCACCTTTTCTCCACTCTCCACTACAGCCAGGGGCCTGCCTGCCAGCCGAGACCCACACCTCAGAAGCCCGACCAGTGCTAAGATGTGGCAGAGAGCAGTCGCTGCTGATCCAAGGCACCTGGGAGCAAGGGCTGGGGGGCCGCCCTTGAGCACGTGGGAAAGAAGAGGCCCCACCCAGTCCCAGCCTGTCTCACCTTGCCCCGTCCTGTCCACCATCCAGAGCACAGCCCGCCCCCTCGGCCCCCAACACTCTGCAGAAACGGGCCTGCCTGGGCCCTGCCTGTCTGTGGGGCCTCCTAGGGAGCCTCTCCCATCAGCCTCTGAGCCCTGGCCGTGAGCAGCCTCCGTCGATCTCACGGATAGACAGGCTGACGGGTCGGTTTGAAGGTGCCTTCCACGCAGGGCGACGTCATTTATGACCGTAATGTGCATCTCATTGCCAACGGCTCACCAGCAAGTGCCAACGGAAGCTCGAGGGTCCTGCCTTCCGCAGCCACAGTCCAACAGGGCCTCAGTCCAGCAGTTGCCATGGAGGTGGGGGCCAGGCTTGAGAGGAGTACAGGGGAAAACATCAGAGGCCAGGCCTGCAAGGGCACGGGCCGCAGAGGCAGCATCCATCCTCCAGGAGATGCACAGCCGGCCGCCCTGCGAGCGAGCTCTCCCTGGTCTCTGTGCCTCTCTGCCTGCTGCATGACGGGGCCCAGTACTCGGCAGAAGCCTGGGCAGAAGCCTGGGCAACAGAATCCCTGCACCTCTGACTCCAGTCACCCTCACCAACAGGCGACGAGGCTGGGGTCCTCCATCAGCACCCCATCTGGGGAAGGTCCCTCAAGAGGCCCTCGAAGGCCGTCTCTCAGCTCATGCAGGCCCCACTCTGACACCCTCCAGACTCCGGGGTCATGGGAGGAGGAAGAAGCCCACAGGAAGCGGGAGGTACCAGACGCACCCTCAGGATCCCACGCTGTCCCCCAAGTCTTGCCCACCTGGGAAAGGGCTCCTGCCTCGTGCTGTCTCAAGGAGGAGGAAGGAGCCCAGGAGTCGCTGCGGGAGGCCCTGAGCAGGGAAGGGCAGGCGCCTGGAGTCTAGGGCCAGCCGGAGCCCACAAGCCCCAAAGGCCACTGAGCCGTGCACCGTGGCTTGTCCCAATGGACATGCGTGCTAGCGTCACACGTCACCATCTCAGTCAGTATGTTCTTAGTAAGAATGAGTAGAAGAGAACTACCTGGTGAGCCATTTTTATATGGACTACATGCTGAAAAGGATCATATTTGCACCTATTACGTTAAATAAAATAGTATTAAAATCAATTTCACCTGTTTACTTTTGCTTTTCCGGCGTGGCCCTGAGAAACTGTGAGACAGTGTGTGTGGCTTACATGTGTGGCTTACATTCTGTTTCTGTTGAATAGCCCCAGCGCTCTACTAGTAAAAACTGAGGCCCCAGGTGAGCCATGGAAACGCTCTGTGCCTCAGTTTCCCCATCTGTAACAGTACCTCACTCCTATGGGAAAAGCACTTGACTGAGGGTCCATAAAAGTCAACAAACATGAGAATGGGAGGCCGAGTCTGGAGGCCTGACCATGCTCCTTCCCGGCCCTTTGCTCCCGCAGACACCCCAAGGCTATGCAGAGACCCATAGGAGAGACAGTGTCCAAAGCTGATTCTCAGAGGGCGGGGGACATCCTGGGACCTGTCCACCTCCTAAGCCATGGTGGACACAGCCATGGTCCAGAGGCATCCTGGAAGCCAGCCATGGACCTGAGCCTTGGCCCTCTCCCTTGATAGCCATCACCTCCATACCCCCACCTCAGCACCCCACCAGAGCCATCTGGGGGCCACCGCTCCGGCCCGCCCGTTCCCCTTGGGGCTACCATCACCCCTTCCATTCATCTGGACTCCAAATCCCACGTCCATCCAGGGTGAGGGCTGGGCTACCAGAGCCCGTGTGCCCAGTACCCAGCGCAGAACTGGGGCCACAGAGGCAGCTCCTGGCCCACTGAAGGGCTGTATGGCATGGCCACATCCCAGGGCCTCTCTGGCCTCAGTTTCCTCATCTGTGCATGGGCAGAAGCCTGAATGAGACCAGCTCAGGGACCCGGAAGCAATGAGACATGTGACTTGGGAAGGAGAACCAGGACCCGGTGTCACTACCACAGTGCCCGCAGGGTCCAGGCAGAGGAGGGCGGCCAACAGAGCAGGGCAAGCCTCCAGGGAGCAGCTGTCACAGCACAGCGAGGCCTTCGGGAAGCTTCCGGCCAACAAGTTCAGGCAAAGGAAATTATCTTTTCTGCCCCGAAGCCCCCAAGAGCTATGGGAGCCTCCTGGTATCATATCCCCATCGCACCCTCAGGGTTGCTCGCATCAGACGCCCTCATCTGACAGGCAGCAGGGAGGCTGCCCCTCTCTGCTCACCCAGCCCCCGGACCCCCACACAGCCTACCCTGGCCCCACACAGGCTCCTCCTACCCCGTAGCTTGGAGTCCCCCACTTCCGCTCCCCTTCCCCTCCTCTGCTGCGCCGCGCCCACCTGCCCACCTCCCCTCTGCCCTCACATGCAGGCCCATGATTAAACCCTCATTCTGCCCAGGTGGAACCCCAGTGTGGGTGCCTCCCGGCGGCCCTGGGTCCTGCCCTCTGCCCACGGCTCCTGGGACATTCTCCTGTGGTTTTGCTAAGCCAGTTTCCAGAGGAGAAATGGCTTCCCCAGGGCCATGCAGGGAAGAGAAGTGCAGCCCAGGAGGTCCAGGTCCAACTCTCCCCCAAATCCTGTCCTCACTGGGCCACCTCCTTCGGGTTCCTCCAAGGGAGTGGCTCTGGTGGGCACCCACAGGCGCCCCTGTGGTTGGGCACATGGTCTCTCCTGCTCATGACCCTCCCCAGGTCATGGCAGGCACCGGGCAGACTGTTGGGCAGGGTTCAGTGCTGCACCTCCCCAAGGGGCATCCCTGGGGCCTGGGCAAAGTGTTTCTAGGCAGCTCCGGCTTCACGCCCTGGCTCTGGTCATCCTCTGGTGGCCTCGGCCTCCCTGAACGAGCCTTCCGTGGTAGTCTAGACACCCACCCTTCCTCCTGCCCAACAGACCATGAACTCCCATGCATCCTGCAAAGACACTAACTCAGAGGTCAACTCTGCAAAGCCTCCCCGGCTGGCCGGCCCACCCTAGGTTGGACCCCCCTACCCCTGCCCATCCTCCTCTACCACACCCCTTCACTGGCTCATTCATTTAGTTTTTCATTCAACAACGATGTGTGTGCCCACCACGGGCAGGACATGGCTCTGGGGTACGGTGGCATTGCCCCACCCGACTGAGATGTCCGTCCAGGTCCCCACAGCCCGGGAGGGCTGGAGTATAAATGAGCCCCAGCTGAAGCTCTGAGGTGTGGAGGGCTCTGGGCCATCCCTCCTGCTAGGCTAGGCAGGATTCCGGGCGTGGCTGTGGGGGGCAGCAGCACACCGGTGCAGAGCGCCTCCGAGGCCCCGGCTGCACCCGCAACACCCCCTCCCCCACTCAGTGCCGCCACCGAACCCATCCCGGCCGGAGGCTGTGGGGTCTGGAAGCTGTTTGGGAAATGCTTTCCCGATGTGGAAATGCAGCCGGCGTCTGTGCCTGGGAATGTGTGTGTGTCAGCAGAAGGCTCTCCCAGCCCCCAGTGGCTGGCTCCAGCTTCTCCTCTCTCTCCAAACTGGGCGGCCACCGGGCTCCTGCCAGGACCCAGGCCAGGGTGAGGGCCAATGCCACCCCCAAACGTCACTGCTCCCCCTTGGGGCTGGGCCCTGACTCTAGAACTTCAGGCAAAACTAGAGCCTGAAAGTGGACGGGGTTCAGCCAACACCCCCACTGTTGCGTGTCTGTCCCTCAGTGCTCACCTCTGATGCCTGCTCCACAAAGGCCCCCCTCCGGCCTTGCGGCTCAGGCGCCTGGACACGTGCCTCTACCTCCCTGAGAGGGAGACGATGCTGGGCTGTCCATGCTGTCCCGGCCTCTGAACACAGAGCTAGTGTTGGGCAAACCTGGGCTGGGTGTGGGAGGAAGAGAGGCTGTGGGCATAGTGGGGGCTGCCTCCACCCAGGTTCCTAGGGGCTCAGGCATGGGGAGAGGCGGCCGCCAGTGGGGCCCAAGGGGGCCAAGGCCCCAGGCAGCCCAGTCTACCTCCTCAGCGGGCAGTCTCCCACCTGGCCAGGCCCCTGGGGATGGCATCACAGATCCAGCACCTGGCATGAAACGGGGGAAGGAGATAAGCCCTTGGCTGGTGGCGGGGGGTTTGAGGGTATGAGAGAAAGGAGTGACACTCAGAGAAGCTACCAGGAGCCACAGTCCATAGTCCTGACTGAGGTGGCCACGTTGCAGGGAAAGGGTTCACAGGCCCAGCAGGCACCCAGGTGGAGCGGTGATCACCACCGCCCACAACGGCCTGCGTGTGCCCTGTGTGCCAGGCCAGGGGTGCTCCCAGGTGGGCAGGTGGACCCTGAACGAGTGGCCGGGGGACACCAGGCCCTGGGCTCTGCCCTCACGGACACCTGCATCTCACTCTTCCCCCCTCCCACAGAAGGCAGGAGACGGCGGGCGTGGCCACATGAGCAGAGGGCACAGGAATCACTTCCGGCCATGACATTTAAAAGCAAGTGTGAGATTCTTGGTCCTCTCATCCCACCTCTGCCCTGGGCACATGCATTGGTAGGGGGACCTGGCCTGGGGTCTGGATGGGATGATGGGGTGGGCCATGGACACCGGAAGGTAAGGGCGTGTCCTCGCAAAAGTGCTGGTCCATACACAGGTGGAGACTATCCCAGCTAACGCAGAGGGAGGGTGGAGACGGGTAGCCTGGGAGGGGCTGGGACCAGGCTTGGAGTCGGGGAAAGGAGCCACCCAGAACAGCAAGGGGCACAGGGCTGCGAGGACAGGGCAGTGGCCAGTGTGCACCTGCTGACCCCCACTACAGAGAGCATGGCCAGGAAGTTGCTAGAAGGAGGCCACTCTCAAGCTTCTCTTTAATCTGCCTTCAAGGGCTCAAGGCTCCTAAGCCCCAAAGCCCACCCATGCCACCCCACCTCCGCGAGTGGCATGTGGACCTGCCTGGCGGTTTCCAACTCCTGACCTCCAGAGCCCAGCCCAGAGCAGGAGGTTCGTTTGTGGTCTGGGGTCTCACACAGTCCAAGCTGCCTCCCGGTGGAGACAGAGCAGAACGGCCTCTCCAGCATTCCTCCCACCCCTTCTCTCACTGTTGCCACCACAGAGCTTATATCAGGAGCATGGGGGCCCCCACCCGGCCTCAGAGCACACAGGGCCTGGCAGAGCCTCCCCAAACCGTTCCAATGTCAGCCTCATGGTAAACCCATTACCCTGTCCGTCCACTCCTCACCCAAGCCAAAGGAAGGAAAATTGAAACCACGGCTGTTTCCTGAGCCCAGCTGCCTTTCCTGACTGCAGCTGTCCCTGGCTGGGGCCAGGCAGAAACAGGGGGGAGCCCCCTTCTCTTGTACACACCAGTCCCCGGGTGAGCCCAGGATAGAGTGGCCCTGTCTCCCGGCTCTGAGGGAGGCATCAGACTCCCAGAGCAGCCCCCGAGAGCCCAAGGCCTGGTCTGTCCCGGTAAGGCTCTGCCACGGGCCAGCAGAGCGTGTGTGCGTGTGTGTGACCATGTGCGTGTGTGTGACCGCGCTGTCTGTGGGTTCTCTGTTACCAGGCTCTTTCCCACCCAGCCGTGCAAGGCCCAGGGACACCTGAGCCCTAGAGGGCTGACACAGCACCCACTGGGGATGTAGTTCCCAGGCAAGGCCAGCCCCACACCCCAGAGCCCAGACTCTCACTGGGACATCAGAGCTGCCAGGGGAATGGAGACTGCAGACAGGCAAGAGGATGCCCCAGGTCTCACACTGCACTCAGAGGAGTGATCCGGGAGGCTTCCTGGAGGACGTGGCGCTCAGCTGGCCTTTGGACATGACATTTTCAGGGACATGAACAGACTTGTTGGAGGCCATATGGGGTAGGTGCAGGGTGGCTGGGCAAGGCAGCAGAAGAGGTTGGGGGTGGGGGTGTTCAGGGAAGGCCCAGGTGCCAGGCAGGGAGTTTTAGCAGAAGCTACGTGCCTGGAAGCCCAGCCCAGACATGCCACATGGTGCTCAGGGCCTGGCCCACAGCAGGCACCTGGCCAGCTCAAATGAACCAATAGTTGGTGGCCGGGGTACATCACCAGGCTGGCTTCCAGCAACCCCAGGGCCCAATGTGTCACTGCTGCTGACCTCTCTCCACCAGAAGCACGGCAGAACAGAACCTGCTCAC
This sequence comes from Rhinopithecus bieti, assembly GCF_001698545.2. Classification (NCBI taxonomy): domain Eukaryota; kingdom Metazoa; phylum Chordata; class Mammalia; order Primates; family Cercopithecidae; genus Rhinopithecus; species Rhinopithecus bieti. The sequence continues at coordinate 2,126,485 of NW_016807514.1, read as the reverse complement.
AGAACACCGGGGTCAGGGGGTGGCAGCCAGATCATACCCTGTGCCCAGGGCCCAGCCAGCAGCTTGTGCTGCCTTCGAAGCTGCCCAAGCCTGCAGCTGGCAGGGCCTGGCCATCAGCCTCTGAGGCCCCTATGCCACCCTCCTCTGCCTCTGAGGCCCCCAGTGTGGCTCTCCCTCCCCAGTCCATGCACGGGAGTTCGCCCTGGCCCATCACTCCTGGGAAGCCGTCCCAGAAGTCCTCAAGTCCCCAAGGCCACTGGCATGCCTGCTGCACGGGCCCAGCTCAGGATACCCTGTGTCTACACAGAATGCAGAGAAGCAAAGCTCTAACCCACTGGGCTTCCCTGCCTGGACTCGCGATCAGTCCTGAGGCTCGCGATCAGTCCTGAGGCGTCCACACCCTCCCCTCCAGATCTCCCATGGGAAGTGCTGGGGCCCTACAGGTCTGGTCATTCCAGGCATCTCAAGCCTTGGGCGCTGCTTTCTCTCCAGGGAAGGGAAGCTCTTACCCTCTGCCTCCTGGCACAGCCCACCTCCCCAACCCCTAGAGCTACTTCTGGCCAGCCTGGGGGAGGTGGAGAATTCAAGGCAGAATTTGGGGGTTTGGTTGAGGCCTCAGTGGGGTCAAGAGCCCCGCAGGATCCCGGGGTGAGGGGTAGAGAATCAGGGAAAGGCCTGGGCCAAATCCAATGGTCAAGGGTGCCCTGGGGAAGAGATGGGGTGTGGTGGGGAGGCAGCCCAGGGCGCTGGGTCTAAGGTGCAGTGTCACTACAGATCCAAGGCCTAGAGATGAGCAGTGGCCGGGGACACAGGCAGCAGCGGCCTGCCATCAGGAGGCTGGACCCCTGACAGAAAGGCCAGGCGGGGCCAGCAGAAATGCATGGGGAGGGGCCAGGGTGGGTGTGGGAGATAAAAGTAGAGGGAACACGACGGGAGAGGGGGAGGCTCAGGGGGCTCAGCAGGTCTCTCCTTCCTAGCAACACGGCCCCACCTGCACACACCTGGCTCAGCGCCTCGGCCCTACCAGGAGGGAACGGTGGGTTCCACTCTCAGGAGGCACAGGGGGAACATGACTGGACCTGGGTCATGCAGGAGGCACTTGCCCTCCTGAGGCATCCGCAGCTCCGAGAGCTCACAGCCCCTGACTCTGGAGCGCCATCGCTCCAGCCTCCTCGTGAGTAGCCCCTGGGAAACCAAGCTGGGGCCACTGGGGCTTCCGGGAGGACTGGAGAAAAGTGGCCACCTGACACCTCGGTTTCCCCAGCCCAGGAGGCCCTTGGCTTGGTGGCAGAAGCTTCTAGGACCAGGGCAAGGCCTTGCCTGAAGCATCCGCTGGGCACCTTCCCAGGTGCAGGCTTATCTTCCCAACAGATGGCTCCCCGGCCAGGCCAGGGTCCCCGGGTGCGCTGAGCTTTGCCATGTGAGGGTGTCCACTGAGCCTCCCCAAGCTCCGAGTCTGAGGACTGCAGCCTCTGAGAGTTACACAGGCCCCCAGGGTCGCACCTGTCCATCATCAGGGCTGGGGTCCAAACCCAGGCCTTCCAGGCTGCTGCCTAAACCCATCGGCCCTTCAGTCCTCTGTGTTCATCTGAAGCACAGCCACAGACGCCTGCAGGCTGCCCGGCTCGGGATGTCCTCAGGGAAACTGCCCCAGCGTCCTGGTTCTGGGCAGTCAGAGAAAGCCTCTTGTCTCTCTGTTGCTGGGCTGGCTCTCACTGCGGATGTGGAAGGCTATTATTTTCCCGGCTTGGCCTTAACTGAGAACGTGCCTGCCAGGGTCTGCTCATTAGAGTCGGGAAATGAAAGCTTTTCACTCACAGCGCCTCGGACGGAGGAGGCCTCTGACCACAGACGCCCTGTCGGAAATGCTGCCATCCTGCCTGGAAGGAACACACTTTACAGCCGGGCTTCCCGCTGCATTGGGAAGACAGCCAGCTGAAGAATGTTGGCCTGGGGAGGCCCAGATCCAGCCACCCGCAGGAACGTGGCCCCAGCTTTGCAACCAGAAGGCCCAGGTTCAGGCCTGGGCAGGGCCCATGCGCGAGGGACGCCGAGGCTTCGCCACACCTCCGGCCTCCATCTCTTTCCCTGCGAGGGCAGCCTGCCCCACAACTGTGTTCGCTTGTTCACTCCTGCTGCTCCTACAAGATGCCTTAGTCTGGGTAATTTACAAACCCCTGGATGTATGTCTTACAGCTCCAGAGGCTGGGAAGTCCAAGATCCAGGCACAGCAGACCAGCCCTCTGGCTCCAACCAGGCAGCTTCGTGGGGCAGCTTCACAGGGCAGAAGGAGAACCGCTCCCTCCGACCTTTTCTGGGGCAGTAATCCCATTCCCCAGGGCAGAGCCTTCCTGGCCTCCTCACTGCCTACGAGGCCCCACCTCTTCACACCATCACACTGGGGAGTCCATCTGAACGCAGGAATTTTGCAGGGACACCGATATTCAGGTCACGGCACCAGATGTTTGTGGAATACCCACTAAGTGCCAGGCGCTGCTGGCACGGGGACTGGGAATGAGTAAGAAACCTCTTCCCCATCCAGAGAAGCCACCAGCTAGAAAGGGCAGATGGCATCCTGGAGCCAAACAGCAGCAGCCCAGGCGTCAGGGCTGGGTGGGACCAGGCGCAGGATGGGGCCCTGGAGGCTGCCCTGGACTTCAAGGGGTTCTGGGCATCTATCCCCTCCGCCACCCTCCAGCTCTGACTCTGCAAACGCTCCTGTGCTCCCTGGGTCTCTTGCTTCACTCTCTAAATCCCCCATGGCACTGCCCTGTGGGGGCCTCAGCACTGAACGTCATGGAGCGGGACTGCTGCCCAGACTTGGCATGGAGTGTGGGTCACACAGAGCTTGCGGGGGCTTTCGGCCACCATGCCCACTCTTCTGGTTCAGCAAGAGTACATTGTCCTGCGAAGTGACTAAGTCCTGAAAGCGCTAAAACCTCCTGGGAGACTCCCGTGGAAATGCCGTTCTCCTGGGTGGCGGCCCTGCCATAAGTGGGACAAAGTGTTGCTCCCACAGGAAGGTCAGAGAAAAAGCTCCAGCACTAAGGGGCTCGTGGAGTGCAGGCAGACATGCGGGCACCTGCCCTGGGTGCCAGGACCAGGGTCCAAATCAGGGCCCCTTGCCCACTCGTTTCTCCCCTGCCTGGGCTCCCTGGAAGAGGCACAGCTGGCCTGAGGGAGGCAGCCGGTCAGCACCCAGGCTTCCTAGTCCGTGGCCCTCGGTCACTTCCCACATGCCTTCCTCTCCCTGGGGACAGTGGCAACATGGCAGTGCCCTCAGGCAGCAGGCAAGGGTGTGAAAGGCCGAGCCCACAGTGGCAGCAGAGAGTGGGCAGGGATGGGTGGGAAGGGCAGAGCGACAGACTCCCGGGCACAGGGACTCCCTGGGGGCACTGCAGGGGGAGTCTCTTTGGTGGTCTGTGCTACCCTGAGCTCACCCCCTTACAGCAGGTCCCTTTGCTCCTGACAAGGGTGGCATCCCACACAGCCCACTGGCGTCCCACAGACACTCCAATGAAGACCCACCTCCACCCTGGAAGCCCCCGCAGCCAAGGAGCAGCTGAGAGCCGGGGTCTGGCACCGAGAAGGAAGAGCTGCCACTTCCACCAGAGAAGGCACCTTCTTCTGTCCAGCCCCTGGGCACCTCCCCCAACCCCTGCTGTCCCCTTTCCCACAATCCCTCCTTATCTCCTGGAAGCCGGGGTGGGAACAGCACAGTCTCGGGGCTGAATCCAGCCCCAGTGTGTGAAGGCAGCCCTCGGGCCTGGACGGGGGTCCACCTGGCCCCGGAGGCCAAACGCAGCACTGCTTTCTCCTTCTGAAAAGCACAGAACAATTCTCCCCAGTGCATTGTCACTATGGTCTTCCAGCCAAACCATGGGCTTAACGCAAGGGTGGGACCCATTTTACAGGTGGAATGTTCACAGGACTGAACTCCATCCAGCTGGCAGTGGAGGGAGGAAGCTGCTGATGGAGACCTCCCAGGGGTCCCCAGGCCTGGATGTAGGGTCCTGGCCACCCCCACTCAGCCTGATGTGGGTCCTGGTCCCCAAGGACCATGGTCGAGGGGAGGCAGAGGAAGGCAGGTGGGGAGGGTGGGGGGTCCAGGCCGAGGGGAGGATGGGCCACGCAGGTGGGGCGGCTCTTCTCTCTGTCCAGGCCTGGGACTGGGCGTTGGGCATTTCCCTGCAGCCCAGGCCGTGGGCCTCGAGCATTTCCCCCAAATCCTTTAGATTGCTATAAGGGCTAAGAGCATTACTGGCCGCATTTTACAGAGACAGACTGGAGTTCAGAGTGACAGAGCGACTCACCCAAGGCCACATAATAAGGAGCTTAGGGAAGCTCAAACCTGGCCCTCGCTGACACCGATGGCTGGTTCTGCGGTGGCCTCCTCAGAGGGGCTTCCCTGGAAAACCGGGGCCATCCTGGAGGTGAGCTCGGGGCCAGGCAGCCCAGGCAGGAGCTCTGCAGTGGAGTGCAAATTCCTCCCCAGGGCCTGCCAGCTCCGTCACGCACAGGCCTGAGCCCACCTGCCCAGAGTCCCGGGAGGAGGGTGGGCACATGTTAGAGCCGCGCCCTGCCCAGGAAATGGCAAAAGCGGTGGCAGGCATCCAGCCTCACCTGGGAGATGAGCCCTCTCCGGACTGCCCAGCCCAGCAGAGCAGAGCTCAGCTCCTGCCCCAGGCCAGTCTCCCAGAACATGACAAACACACTGGCCTGGAGACGCTCCCAGGGCCAGCGCCAAGGCACCCTGAGGCCAGGCTCCTGCACCAGCACTCACTCCGAGCTTCACGGGGCCGAGTCATCACTGGGAGCGGGTTCTGGGCCCACCCCATCAACTTGCCACACACCGCCCTGCGAGTGGCCAAGCGACGCGGCCCTTCCCTGCTCCGGAACGGCCCGAATCCTGCGTTGGTGCTCACTTACCCCCTGAGCCATGCGCTCACTCACGCGCTCGGCAAGGCTGCGTTTTCGGGGGAGGCTGGGCTGGCAGAGGGACAGAGAAAACACAGCAGGCTCTTGGCCCCTGGCAGAGCCCACTCGGCCACACGGTGACTTGGAGCCCCAGCCATCCCAAACACGCAGAGCTGGGGGTGAGAACCCTCAGACGGTGCGGGGGGGGGGCGAGGCCAGGGATGGGGCAGGAGAGGAAGCATTATTGCTGCTGGGAGGCGGGGTCTGTGGCCCGGTCCCTGGCCGAGATGCCGTCTAGTCTCCTGGCTGTCCTCGGGTCATCCGGTCCATGCCCCTGCCTCTGCCAGCTCTGCCAGATGGCAAAGACCTTTCCCGTCCGTAGGGACCCCTGGCAGAGAGATTCCAACACCTCCTGATGGGATACGGGTCAAGGCCCGGGACTAATGTGTTTGCCGTCACCGTGCTGGGTTCGGCAGTGTCTGTCATGGAGTTGACATTCCAGAGGCCCACCACCTGCCGTGACTGGACGCCCAGCCCGTGTCAGTCCTGGAGGGGCATACACACAGGCCAGCAGCCCCAGAACATGAATCATGAGACCCCGAGCTCTGGCCATGGGGAGTGCGAAGCCCGTTTACCACCCGGAGCTGCTCTATGGCAGGAGGGCCTCTGAGCGCCACACCACTTGGTGACACAGAAAGGGGGAGAGTGGTCACTCCATGTTCCGGGGCCTGACACACACCTGCCAGGGACCCCATCATGGGGCCTCCCACCACCCCAGGCTGAGAGAGACATGGAAGGCCCAAGCATCAGGCTAACCCTCTCCCGCCAGCATCACAGCAGCCAGCCTGACCAGGCTCTGGAGCCCACAGACCTGAATAGGGACTCCTTGGGCTACAGGGCGATACCTGTCCCCTCTGCCCCCAAGCACCGTCTGCACCCCATAACAGGTGCTCTCAACCCCGGAACACAGCCTTTGTGCAGGGGGCCCTGGGGCCTCTCTGTTGGCTTCCTTGGGCCAGCCTGGGCAGGGTCAGTGGAGCTCCTCCCAGGAGGGACCCCCCCACGCAGCAGCCTGGGCCACCGCAAGAGCCTGCCCTCATGCAGGGGTTGCTGGAACAGGCCCCAACACCAGCAGACGCTGGCCAGCCTGGGGAGTGTGCCCCACAACCGCAGCCCTGGAGCACTGGGAACCTGCCAGGCAGCCCCCAGCCCAGCCCCCCAGCAGGGTCTTGGGCCTCTCACTCTGCTCTGCCTGGTGTTCCCAGCCACGGGCACTGAGGCCACCTGGGAGCCACACCACACCCCACCAAGGCCTAGCACCAGCCCTGGCCTGGCAGACCCATGGCTTCCCACACACCATCAAGGAGTGGGGTTTCAGACCCCATGCAGCAACTGGGGAGACGAGCGGGCTTGGGCCGAGGAACAGTGGGGCAGAGGAGTCCCTCTGGAGCTGGGGGCAGGGTGGCTGAGAGGGCAGGTGGCACTCAGGGCCGGGTCCAGGCTGACCTCGGCTGAGGGGGGATGACTCGGGTCACTGGACAGTGACTCTCCCTTTGCTCCCTACCCTAGGTGGGTGAGCACCCCCACCTTTAAAGGGGACATATACAAGGCTCTTGGGGAGAAGGAAGTTGCCTGGGTCCCATCGCTTTGCGGGGGAGCCAGCCCTCTCCCCAGGACATACAGGGCCCCCACCCCATCCGTTACAGCAGGCGAGTTTCAGGGGGGCCGGGGGGCGCCTGTGTCCATTGCGGGTCTTGGTGCTGCCCCTGCAGGGACTCCCAGCCCCACGGACACCAGCCTGAGAGGGGTACACTGCTTCCCCAGGGCTGAGGTGAAATCGGTTCAGCACAGGCACCCCACAATGCCAGAGGCCAGGTAGCGGGGTCTGGTCTTAACCCTGACACCCCAGTCCCCACCGGTGAGCAGCCCTGGGTGGGGACTGAGTGGACCCTTCTGAGGAACTGCACAGGCCGCCCCAGGTGGGGAAATGTAAGCTGCGCCGCTCCTCCTGCATCCCACCTGGGACAGGCTCCTTGGTGGTTGGGAACCTCCAGCTCCAACGTGTGGAGGTGGCCAAGTCGTGGGGCCATCCCACACCTGGAGTGGACAAGGGTGGGGGCCCTGCAGGAGAGATGGCATGGCAGCTGGGCCCCTCCTCATCCCGGGTCTAGGAGGGGGTTCTCCTCCCCTTGTCCTGCCCAACTCCACCTGCACCTGGCTTGTCCTGGAGCCTCTGGGGCTTTCCACCAGCCCAGTGGAGCCCCTTTCACAGAAACCACGGCAAAAGTCAGAAGGAAGCAGGGTCCAGGAGCCGGCGGGGACTGTGCACAGGTGCAGCCACCCTCCTTCCTCACTGAGCCGGGGCTCCCAAGCCTCCCAGGCCCCAAAGGTCACAGCAACTTCTCCCCTCCCCCAGCCTCACGCTGGCCACAAGCACAGGCTGGAGAGGAGCACACAGAATCTGTTTCTAGAACATCCCAGACAGAGCAGATGCCCCTCCCACCTCCCCTGACCCCAAGTCCAGCAGGCTGGCCCCTGCCCCGCTCCAGACGGCTTGCAGCTGGACAGCTGGAGACAGCGTTGGGTTTGGCAGGGGAAGTTCTGGGAGATGATGACAGTAAGTGTCTGACCCGGGACAGCAGAGCAGAGGCCTGAGGACTCTCTCCCAGGGGCCAGGCTGCCCAGACTCACCCAGGGGCAGATGCCAGGGCAGAGGCCGGAGCAGGCAAAGGAGTGTGAGTGGGAGATGGGGACAGCTCAGGGCCCCCACCGCCACCCTCCTCGGCCTCCTCCCCCACCTCAATCCTAATCTGTTACCATCTCTCCCAGTGGATTTTCCTTCTGTCTGTCCTTGACTTTGCTGACAGCCTGCTAGCCAAGGCGGGGCTGAGCTACAGGGTCTGCCCAGAGCTGGCAAACTCTTCGAATCCCGGGCCTTGCCTGAACCGTCCCTGCCTGCCCCTCCTTCCCCCTGCACGGCCCCCAAGGTGGCTCCCACCAACACCAGGTCCTCTGAGTCCCCCCTAGAGGCAATGTCAGGAGTAGGGAGCAAGTTGGGTGAGGAGTACCCCTAGTGGAGCCCTTGGAGCAGCCTGTGGGCCGGGAAGGAGGGTGCCAGGGAGGCCACCGAGGCAGGGTGGCAGTGGGCTGGGAAGGGGGTTGCCAGGGAGGCTGCCAAGGTGGGGTAGCAGTGGGCTGGGTCATGCCCCACCTTGGCAAGTCTTGCCATCACCCTGCAGCTGGTCTCTGGGGGGGCAGCGGCAGTAGAAGCCCCCCACGGTGTCGCGGCACCAACCCGCACAGCCCCCATTGGCGACGGCACACCCATCCACGTCTGCAAAGGGATAAGCAGGTGTGGTGCCAGCCACGTGGCCACCTCCTCCCTTCAGCCTCGGCCCACCCGAGGCCTCAGATGGATGAGGCTCAGGGCTCCCCACAGCACAGGGGACATTGTCCAGCAGAACAGGCCCCACAGGAGGGAGGCCTGCGTGTGTAAACTCAGCAGCAGTGGAGCCACACTGCAAAACGAGTCCCTCTCTCGCTCCCAGGGAAAGCGGCCTCTCCCTGGGCCTTCAATGTGGTGTGACTCGCAGGAGCAACATTTGGGTATGGCTTGGCAGAGGAGGTGGCCCTGCTCCCGTAAAACAGCCACACCCTTTTTGTGAGTCCCCAGAGATCGGCCGCTGTGTGTGTTCCGGTCAAGCGGTCTGCCACAGCTTTGGGTTTTCAGGAAAAACCTGGCTTCCCTCGGCTCTGAGGCCAGGAGGAGTTCCACCGTCATCTGCACAGCAACACCCCCTCCCCGCTTCGGACAGCCCCAGGCCCCATCCTCCCTTCTTTGTGCGTCTCTGGGGATCTTGTGGCATCTGAGTCAGGCCTGGAGAGCAGGTTAGGAGCCCTGAACACCACGCCATGTTGCTGAGCCCAGCCTGCCAGGATCCAGAGCCCATGCTCTAGCCCGCCCTCCATCTTTGCGGGTGCAGGAATGTGGCAGTTCTCCAGGGGTGTGCCTCTGCCTGGTTCAGGCAGCAGGACTCCCCCCAGGACTTGGTCCTGGGCACAGACAGCATTGCTGCCTCCCCACACAAGTTGACTGGGCCGGTAGGGGATTGAAGGACGAAGGGGACTAAGTGACCTGCCTTGAGAAGGTACCGGACCCAACTTGAGGTGATGCAGGGACCAGGCGCCTCTGCCCACCCACCCCTGCTGAGCTGCACCACCCAAGCTTCCGGGAATGCTCAGCCCCTGTGCCCTGCCTCTAAAGGCCAAAGCCAGGCCCTCCCCAGCTGCATGGGGATGGGAACCTGGAGGCAGGCTCAGAGCCAGTGGAGCCCCCAGCATGCTGAGGATACAGATGGCCAGACGCCAGCCCAGCCCACAGGGTGCTGTTCCCAGAAGATGAGGCCGACCTTTCCTACCAGCAACCCAGACAGACAGAACCCAGTGAGGGCCTTTCCGGACCTGAGCCGGCCCAAGGCTCCCCAACGCCGGGGGCATTTCTCTCCGCACCTCCTTAGGACAGGCCCTGGAAGAGCCCTGGGTCGGGCCAAGAGCCTCAGGGTGAGCACAGTCCCATGAGAACAGCCGAGCGGAATGCAGGCCAGCTGTCTCCGGACTGTTGGAATGCAGCTGTCAGCACAGCCCTGCGGAGGTCCGCGGTGGGAACTTTTTGGGAATTCCTAGAGAGTTACACAGGACGAGACAGAGGCTGGCCAAGGCCGGGGTCAGAGCCAGGGTGCCCAGTGTCCCCTGTGTGCCTGGCCCCAAGAGCCTGCCCTGGCAGGCAAGCAGCCCCTTCTCCGGTGTGAGGCAGGCACCCAAGCTCTGGGACCTGTCCTGACACTTGGGCCTCGAGGCCAGGTGGCCGGGAGGGCGGTGTCCAGGCAGGTGGGGCTGGATGCCAGGTGAGCTTTCTCACAGCTGCTGGCACAGCTGGGTCCCCAGCTCCCAGGCCTGAAACACTGCTGGCCACGTGAGCATGGGTCCCCAGCACTGGGGCAGCCTCACAGCACCCCACCCCGATGCTGCTACGCTCCACGGAGAAAGGAGCCCACTGCAGCTGGGGACCTTCAGGGACTCCCCACACCCACAGGAAAAGCCCCTTAGCCTAGCCTGGCATGGGGGCTGTAGGGTCTAGCACTCAGGACAGTCACCACCGCCTGGTCACCCTTGCTGAGGCTACAATTGCTCCTTATCCCCCCAAAGCCCCCAACCCCAGCATCTCTATGCTGGCTGAGACCCCGCCTTGGGTACCTGCGGGGGTCGCCTCTGTCCCAGGCTGGGCTGAGCTCTAACATGCCCATGGCTCTGCGATGTGTGATCTGCCCCCAGCTGGACCACGCAAGCTCTGGTGGGGACTGGCCCCACTAGTCTCGGGGCCCCCACGCTTAGCCCAGAACAAGCCCACAAGGGCCGCAGGAGACCCTTGGTGAATGCTGAAGAAGCTGCAGGTGGACCGGCCACCAGGAGGAAAGCCAGAGCCCGCCAGGGCAGCCAGGCCTCCCCAACCCCTGCCCCAGGCTTGGGCTGGAACTCTGGGCACCAGTCAGGCTGATGCCCCATGGCCACAGGCAGACCAGGGCCCAGGACAGAGAAGCTCAGCTCTGGGAGCAGGTGACAGATCCTCCCCAAAGCCGGTAGAAGCCTCCGTTTCCTCCAAAACCCAGGACCAGGGTGTTCAGGGCTCCAGTCTAGGTGAGAAGACGGGAGGCTGCCTGGGGGTTTCTGGGGGCACATGGTCAGGCTCAGGTGTAGGCTGGCAGGTGGCTGGCACCCCATCGGTTGACTGCATGCAGAAGGGTCCATCAGGTCATCGAAGACACTGGCATGGGACATCCAGGGCCACCCGGCCCTGCCGCTCCCCACAGCTCACCCTGCTCTCTGGCCCCACAAGGGCTCCAGCTCGGGCTATGGGCTGTCATTTGTGCCCTGGAATTACCTGGCAACACTGCAGCCCAGGGAACCACCCGGAGGCTGACCAGCCTTCCTGCACAAGGTGAGTCTTCAGCAGGGACCTCTCAAAGCCCAGCTACATGGGCACTGGACAGGCCCCTTGCTCCAGCTTCTCCCAGGGATGACCCAAGCCTGTGCACGGGTGGGTGGTCGAAGATCAGAAACAGGCTAGGCTCTGGGTCTTCGCCTGGAGACTCACAAAGGTTGCCCTCACTGCTTCTCGCCAGCCCCAACCCAGGGGTCCCCGCTCTCCCCAGAGTTGCGAGTAATGGCGGATGCTACCTTGTGAGTCCAGCCTGAAGGGTGGTGAGGGGAAGGCTCCACGCCCTCAGCCCTCCCCATCCCGGGAGTTTTCTACCAGCAGAAAGCAACAGCTCCCTCCACAAGTTAAACCCAGAGGTGCCATAGACCCAGCAGTCCCACCCTTAGGCACCTGCCCAAGATAAATAGAAACAGGGACTCAAACCACGGTGTGTGCACACGCTCACAGCAGCGTTGTCCACAACCGTCAGAAAGGGGAAGCCACCTGGGTACCCACCAGCGGGTGATGAAGACAGACACGGACAACAGCGAGGAGGAACCTCGAACCTCCTGCCGCGTGAAAGGAGCCCATCTCGAAAGGTAACAGTGTAGGATGGGGTGTACCTGCTGGCGGGTCCGGGGTCCCCTGGGAGGGTGAGGAGAATGTCTTGGAATGAGACAGAGGTGATGGTTACACAGCACGATGCATGCACGAAGGGTTGCTACATTTCAAAGGGGGTTATTTTATGCAATGTGAATCTCACCTTCATTTAAGAAAAAAAAAAAGTGGCATCTCAAGACCGGACGCTGCACCTCACTTCTCCAGCAGTTTTGGTACAGAAGGAAGCAGGCGTGCTCAGGCCTCCAGGATGCTCCATGCCAGATCTGGCCCCATGTCAGGGGCCTAACTCAGCAGCAGTGACTGCAATGTCACAAGTACCCAGCAGCCACCCAGCCGGGGCAGGGGCTCCGAAGACCCAGCCTTTGCAGCTGATCCAGCAAGCACAGGCTGCAGAGTGAGAACCCAGGGGGAGCAAGAGGGGACCCACAACCCCACCACCTGGGCACTCTCACCTTGGGGGAGCCAGTGTCCCCCCTGTGCTGGTCCATTGGCAGGAGACCCTAACGGGTGTGACAATGGGGCTCTCAGATCGGCCGCCAGGTGTGGACAGGGCCAGGATCTGAGGCTCCAGCCGGCAGGGGCTGGGCAGCTCCCTGTGTGCTTTGGGGCTCCTGAGTGTGAGGCAGGTGAGGATGAAGATGTGGCTCCCAGCTCCGAGAGCCGGACCTGTGTGGCCATGTGGCCGGGCAGCTCTCCTCCAGCGATGCCAGCCTTCTGGCCTACACCAGGCCAGATGCCCCACAGATGTGAGGCTGTCAGACCCAGCCCCCGTGGTGGTGAGACACCAGGGGTTCCGCTTGGGGGTGGCCCCGCCCCATGCAGGTGACAAAGTGTTTCCAAGGATCACACCTGGGGATGGAGCAGCTGTTGTCAGCCCGCTCCTGTATGCGGACCCCAGGAGTCTCAGCCAGCATGAATCACTCTGAGAGAGGCTGCTGGGGACGACAGGACCCAAGGGGCCAAAGGGGTGGGATGTGGGGAGCCTCCACCAGGAGAAACTCTCGCCAAATTCCAAGTCAACAGGGCAGGATCAGGCCCTGAGAAAGTCCAGCTCCACACGTCACTCTGGGCTGTGTCTCCCCTAGGACCAGGCACTGGCCATGTGGCCAATACAACCCCTTAGCAGGCTGGCTGGAAACCCTCCCTCCCAGACACAAAGTCAACACAGACCCAACACATGCTCCCAGGATGCGGGCCAGCTCTCGCCCTCTCAGTGGTCACAGGCTGGCTCTGACTTATATCGCCACGGCCGCAGGGGACAGGAGACAGCAACCTGCCAACCCTTCCCACACACCCCTCTGCCCAGACACACAACACTGCAGGGTAGCCTGGGAGTCAGGAGCTGGATGGGGGCATCCAGAAACCAGCAGGGCTATGGCTTCCATCAGGAAAACCAGCCACTCGGGTGATCACCCTGCCTGAGGCCACCCTCTGGGAGCCACCGGCACTTGTAAAACCCCTGTCACCTCCCAATCCACACTTCCACGCAGGAGCCTGAGAGCTGAGCTCCCTCCGGTGCCTGTGTTCGACCAAGCCTTGCTGGGCTCCCAGGTGGGCCGTTTCAGACATCTGGCAATCCCAGCCCCTTGAACCACACTTATCCCCAAGTCAACGTTAGCATCAGCCCAGGCACCGGAGGGGACTCCTGCTCTGGACATGCTGAACTGTGGCTCAACTCTGGGTGCATTTTCTCACCCTGCCCTCGGGACCCCAGCGGCGGCTCCCCTCAGGATTGCCACTCCACCAACAAGCACAGAGCCTCCCTAGGCCCCTGAGCCGTGGGCACAGAGATGGGCATGAATGCAAAATGGCCACAAAGAAGCCTTAGCACTCAACCCCGCCCACCACGGCCAGCCTCCCAGGCAGGGCCATCTCCCTGCTCCAGGCTGTAGGGACATGGTGAGGGCAGGTGTCCAGGGCCCTACAGGAACACAAGCTGCCTGGGGCTGCACCCGATGCCAGGAGGGCAGCAGGGGTCTAGGACAGAGCCAAGAAAGTGCTGAGGCATCCCGGTAAGGCCACGCATGGCGGGGACATGGTGAGGGCAGGTGTCCAGGCCCCCACAGGAACACGAGCTGCCTGGGGCTGTGCCTGATGCCAGGAGGGCAGCAGGATGGGGTTGAGGACAGAGCCAAGAAAGCATTGAGGCATCCTGGTAAAGTCACACATGACGGCTCACGCCTGTAATCCCAGCACTCTGGGAGGCTCTGGCTGGAGGATCTATGGAGGCCAGGACTTTGAGACCAGCCTGGGCAACATATGAGATCCTGTCTCTATAAAAAATTAAAAATTAGCCAGGTGTGGTGGCATATGCCTGTCGTCCCAGCTACTCGGAGGCTAAGGCAGGAGGATCGATGGCTTGAGCCCAGGAGTTCAAGGCTGCAGTGAGATATGGTCACACCGCTGCACTCCAGCCTGGGTAGCAAAGCAACATCCTGTCTCTAAAAAAAGAAAAGAAACCTGGGGAGACTCCCCTTGGAAGTGGGGAGGCCACAGCCTGCCGGGGTGGCTTGAGGGGAAAGGGCAGCTGTGCCCACCCACCGGGCCCAGACCCCCCACTTTTCTCGGCAGCTGCCTTGCCCTCCAAGCCCAGCTGGGTCTTCCAGTCCCCCACCAGGTAAGCCTGCTGCTTCTTCCCGAGGTGCCACCAGTGGACAGATCAGATGCTGCTGCCCAGTTCCCCCCTAGAGCTCAGGCTCAGTCCAAGGCTTGGGGCCTGACCAGGCCCCAAGGACACCTTGCGAGGTGCCCAGTCCCTAATCTCCTCCAGACAGACCTAGCTGCCACTAGGGCTGGTGGGCAGGGACCTCAAAGGGAATGCATAGCTCCGTTCCGAGGGTACAGGGAGGCCCCAAGCTCCGCCTAACTACCAGGGCCTTGGAGCCAGACTGCCCCATCACATGCCCCGCTCCTACTGACCGCCCCCATCCTCTTCCTTCCCTCCCTGGCTTCAGCCTGAGGATGGGGATCCACGGCCGACCGGCTTTGCCACCAGGGGCCCAGCCTGCCCAGCTCCCCCCACCCCAGGGTGCTTCGGGTACCCTGTGAGCCTGGCGCCTCCAGCAGGACCGCTGCTGCATACCCCTGGGCGTGCTGGGTCTTTTCCTGAGAGTCTTCAGGAACAGGCGGAACGGGGGCACAGGCAAAAGACCCCCCCACCAGCCCCAGGAGGAAGAGCTGATGAGGAGGGGGAGCCTTACCATGCAGGATAGAGGCTGGAGCAACGGGAGAGAGGCCGCCCCACACCCCAGGCAGGGGAGCTGTCCTCAGAGACGGTGATCCCTGAGCCAAGTCCGCCCACTGGGCCTCGGGCTACAGCAGGAGCAGGATTTACGAGGCCCTGCCTACCCAGGAGGCCACGAGTCTTCCCAGCCTGCCGCCCGGTGTCACCCAGGCAGGTCAGGGCTGCTCCCAAAACCTCAGCCAGGAGAGCTGACGAAAACCAGCTGGCCCGGAGTCCGCCGCGCATGGCTCCAGAGGAGAGGCAGGGGAGCGGCAGGCATGGGGGCTTCACAGGGGGCCCTGCGCTGGAAAGGCCCCCCTTCAGGAGGGGTGGGCAGCCTCTCACCTGCTGTGCCCCAGAGGTCCAACCTCTGGGAACAGGTGGGCCCGGGAGCTCCCCATTGGCCAGCACACCAGAAAGCGCCGACGTGCGCGGGTGGCACAGCTGCGGCCTGCCTGGTCTCCCTCCCCAGGAATGTTCTGCCTGGAACCCAGCTGGGCCCCCCCACACCTCAGGGGCAGGGACAAGCGGGGGGCCCTTTGCGAGCTTGCTCTGTGGGGCCGACATGCCTCCCAGCATCCTGTGGGGAACAAGCTTGTTGCCTGCTTCCGGAACACCCACTTGGGGTGGGTCAGAGCACATGCACCCCATCCCGCCCCCCGGCAGCCACCATGGCCCCCTTGCCGTGCACCCTGCTGCATGCCGTGGGCATGGGCATTAAGACAACACCTCGGCAGGAGACGGTGGGGGCTCAGGGTTGCCACACTGGGCCGGGAGTATCAACCAGTGCCCAGACCAGGCGGCTCCCAGAGAGGGCCACTGGGGCATGGCAGGGGTGCTGGAAAAGCCGGCGGGGTCTAACGAGGGGTGAGGACCCAGCCGGGCCAGGTGGGAGGAGGATGGAACTCCAGAGGTCCCAGTGAGAGGGGAGGGTGGCTTCAACCCAGGGGAAGCGGGGCAGGTAATTCACCTGGAGTCAGGTAAGGGCCCCAGGGTCCCAGCTACTACAGGCGGCAGCTATATCCGTTTCCTGGGGCTGATGTACCAGAGTGTCACTCACTAACCAGGTGGCTTAAACAACAGAAGTGTCTCTCACAGTTTTAGAGGCCAGAAGTCCAAAGTCAGAATGACTGGTCCCCCAGGGCAGGTGCTCCAGAGCCTCTCCCACAGCTAGATCCTCTCACTCTAGCCTCTGTCTCCAAGGTCCCGCTGCCCCTCCTCTCCTGTGCCAGCCTCTCTCCCTCCATGAGGACATGTATGACAGCATTCAGGGTCCACCTGGGCAACCCAGGGCCACCTCCCCATCTCAAATTCCTTAACGTGATCACACCTACAAAGTCATTGTCATTCAAGGTAAAGGTCACAGGTCCCCGAGATTAGGCTGTGGACATCGTGGGGCCATTATTTAGGAGACCACAGTGTGGAGGCTAGGGCCACTGATTTGGGGGTTGGCCTCTTCTAGCTCCCTCAGGGCAGAGACAGGGCAGCTGGCAGGGGAGTGGGACAAGGGCTGATCCCAGGCCCTGCCCAGCCCTCTCCTGTCCTGGAACCCAGCCATAGCCTCTTGTTCAGGGCAATGGGAGAAAGCAGGAGAGACCGAGGCCCAGATCCCACCAGGCCAACACCTGCCCGGGGCCTGCCAGGCAGAGAGAACCACAGGTGGTCCCCACCACCCATCTACCCAGGGCTATGGATCAGGGCTGAGAAGGGGCATCTTCTGCCCAAAAAGACACCGAGCGGGAGGAGCTGGGCACGAAGAGTGTGTGAACGGCAGGAGGCCTCTCCCTGCACCTCCACTCATGCTCAGCTGGAAGCCAGGTGCCCAAAGGCAAGGCAGAGGCCCTGAGGACCAGGTTTCAGGCTGTCATGGCCTCAGGCTGCTGGGTGTGGCTGATCCCCAAGCCACTCTGGGCCTCCATCCCCCATGTCCAGACGAGACAGGAAAATACAGGCAGGGTGACAGCTGGGGCAAGGAGACTCCGGTAAGCACTAAGGGCGCTGTGTTTAACGTGGGCGGGTCAGAAATGAAAGCAGGAGGCGGCAGAGCTCCAAGACCCCTGTGGTTCTCATGGCTACAAAGGGGGCCCCAGGGAGCTGAACCTGTCAGTAAGACAGCAGGAGCCTACAGGGCAGAGTGGAGCCCACTCTAGCCCACCCCACCTCGCAGGGCTACTGGGTCAGGCGCCCGCTGCCACCCATGCCAGAAGCTCCTCCTGGGGTCTCAGGCCAAGACCTGGAAAGCCGGGCTGATGGCGACATCCAAAGGCTGAACTCGCCCCTGCCCCCAACTGAGGAAGCGAGGTATCCTGGAAGAGCTGAGCTGGCATCCTTCTAAGCATCTATCCAAGAAGAAAGTGCCCCAAATAAGTCCCCAACTCAAAAGCTATCCCATCATCTCTGGGGAAGGGGCTGTGGCTGCGAGTCCACTCAGGACCAGCTATATCTCCAGTCTGCCCACCTTCCCACAGGATTCACGGGATCCTGGCTGGCTCTGGAACCAGCTGGAGTCCGTGACCAGGGGAGCCCCTCTCCGGGGTGGGCTGGGTTCAGAGACCTCGGGGGCGGGGCTCCACCTGTTACAGCAGAAGTGGTCCTCCATGGCCCGGGCACTGAGTGAACCACGTCCCTGTTGCGGGGCCACCCCATGAGTTCCCAGAGGTGAGAATGTCACACTCATTATACGAGTTTCATGGTAAGTGGCACATCCAAAACCACTGGCCGGCTGAACCAAATTGGCCCGGGACCTCCTCGCAGAGCTGCAGCCAGCAGGGGTAGGAGAAACCTCGGCAAAGCAAGAGATGCCCTGGGCCTCCTCTTGGCCGCCCACCAGGTTTTCTGCCTGCTTCCCACTCCAGCAAGTAGGGAGCGGGTCATGGAGGCTGCAGCAGCAGAGCTACCTGCATCCCCTGCAAATGAGAGGACAGAGGACCTGGCGACTACCTGAGGCTGGGACACGCTGGAGACGAACAGGACTGACCGCCAAGCAAGACCAGGCAGCTTAAGAGCTCCATTGTGGACAGGGGGTGGCACATAAATTATCCTTCAAAACAGGACACTGGAGAGCAGAAGAGGCCCCCGTGAAAACACAAGGATGTAGGTGACTTCGTGTTCCTGTCCCAACCACATGCGTTCACAGACCGGAGAACGTTAAAAACTGCTGAGCCTGCCGGGTGAGGATGGCTAGGCTGCCTCACTGCACAGGGGAGCCAGACCTGCAGAAAGAACGAAGGCTGCCCCTCAGCCGACCTGACCTAGGGAGGCAATCCCGGCTTATCTGGGGGGCCCGGTGGAATCACCTGGAGTTTCGTGGGTGCTGGGGGTGTGGGAGAGGCAGGAGAGAAGGTCAAGGTCAGAGAGAGAGGTAAGGACACTGCAGCAGCCAGGAGAGATGGGTGCTGCTGCCTTGGAAGATGGGGGAAGGGGCCACGAGCCAAGGAATGTGTGAGCTCCCCAAAAGCTGGAAAAGGCAGGGAGACGGCAAGACTCTCCCTGGGTCCCCAGAAGGGACCAGCCCTGACAAGACCTTGATGTAAGTCCAGGGAGACCTGAGCTGGGATTCTGCCCTCTATGACTAGAGATCACAGATCTGTGCCGTTTGAAGCATTACACTTCTAACCATTTGTCATGGCAGCAAAAGAAAAACTGAACCTTTACCATGAAAAACAAACAGAACCCAGCTTCCCCCACAGAGCTCTGCAGGCTACTCCCGGCTGCAGCTCCCCTTGGCTCCCAGGATGGCGGAGGCATCCTGCCCGGTCAGGCTGGCCTGGAGGGGTCTTCAGGGGGAGCCACTGTCTAAGCAAGCCTGGCGTCCAGGCTACGTGCCCACCTCACTGGGTGGTTATCTCTGAGCCTGCAGCTCAGAAGGCCTGCCAGCCTGCAGTAGCCAGAACATTCCAATCCCAATTCCCATCAGACCCCGCCCCACCTTGGCACAGCCTACAGAGAGCCGGACACGGGGCCCGCTCATCCCTCGCTCACTCCCACAGCCAGCACTGCGGAGTACCGAGGGATGCCCAGCCCAGGCAAAGAGAGACAGGGGACCCAGGAAGCACCGGCGGCGGGGGAGTTCAGGGGATAAAGTGTCAAAGGGCACGTCAGGGAAAGCCTCCCAGCAGCAGCGGCCTGTGGGCAGATGTCACTTGCACAGGCTCAGAGGAAACCAGCTCATCTATGAGGCGCTGTCTGGGCGGGCACAGCAGTCAAGAGGGCTGGGTGTCTCCACGGGCTCTCGGGAAACAAACATCGAAAGCTCAGCCCTGTCGTGAGTGTTCTTGGGTGGTCTGCTGTCTAAAGGAGCCACACAGAGCCCTCTGCACAGGAAGCAGGCCTTCCCCTCCCTGCTCCGTGCAGTGGTTCAGCTGGGCCAGTGGCCATGGTCTGGATGTGCTAAGTTCAGAGTCTCCTTTAGACCCTCAGCACTCACTGCCTGGAGGACATACATCACCCAGCTGGCCTGGTCCAATGTCACCCCCAGGTGACAGCTCCAGGAACTGCCTGACCAGCTTTTCTCCTTTCTTCCCTCTGAGGACTCTGCAGTGCCACTATCCCTGCCTCTCTCGTCCCCTCCTCTCTCTCCCGCTCCATCAACTGGTCATGCATAAATGTACATGTGACTCTGTCGACCTCCTTTCTAATTTTCTTCTAAAACTGAATCTCTAGGTCTGGTGCGGTGGCTCACATCTGTAACCCCATCATTTTGGGAGGCCAAGGCAGGAGGATCACTTGAGGCCGGGAGTTCAATATGTTAGGACAACTAAGTTCCTCTTCAAAGACTCAACTTCCTGGTCATAAGTTGCAAGGTTGTAAATCAACCCTACCCCCTTCGTCCCCCCACTTCCCTTTTTCTTGCTCACAAGATACACGTTTTCCCTATTTGGAAAAAGTTTAGATCTAAGCCAACTGGGATCCGCTTAGGTTGTGCGGTCCAACCCCAGTCAATAGGGGAAAGACACAGAAATCAGAACTGTGTTAGGGATAAAAACCCCTTCCCTTCTGTGTCCGGTGTGCCCTTGCGATCGTGATGGATGCGAGCAGCACGCTTCTGCAGAAGTAAAGTTGCCTTGCTGAGAAATTTTCGGTCTGAGTACTGGTTCTTGTTTGCGGCACCGAGCACCTGTTTCTAACAAATACAAGCCTGGGCAACGTAGCAAGGACCCATCTCTACCAATTTTTTAAAGTGGTTGGGCATAATGGGGTGCCTGTGGTCCCAGCTACTCAGGAGGCTGAGGGGGAGGATCACTTGAGCCCAAGAGTTCAAGGCTGCAGTGAGCCATGATTGTGCCCCTGCACTCCAGCCTGGGCGACATAGTGAGACCCTGTCTCAAAACAAACAAACAAAAATAAAAATAAAAAATAAAACCACATATCTTAGAAGATTCTTCTCCATCCCTCATCCCACCCCTCTACATTGGGAGCTCTGGGATGCATCTCACTCTGCAAGGTGGGTAGAGGAGGAGCCCTGGGGGCCTCTGCAGTGCACTAAGGTCATTCAGCAAGGCAGCCACTTGTCCCGTCATCAAGCCTCAGGCCCTGAGAAGTCATTTCAAAACTACTGCCTTCCATGGGGCGGCTCCTCTTAATTTAGGTTACTGGTCTTGCAACAGAAGAGCTTCCTTACTCCACTAGGAACCTCGACATTTGACGGCTCAAACATCAATTTGCAGCCCAGCAAGGTAGCACACACCTATAAGCCCAGTGCTTTGGGAGGCTGAGATAGGAGGATCACTTGAGCCCAGGAGTTCGAGGCTGCAGTGAGCTATGATTGTGCCACTGCACTCCAAACCGGACAAAGGGCTAGACCTTGTCTCTTAAAAAAAAAAAAAAAGAAGTCTACTTGCAAACACTTGTGGTAATCACAATTACAAACCCAATGGCTTGGGAGTGGGGCGGTGGGAGTATCAAGCCCAGACACCGAAAGCACAGAGCCATCCTCTGTGGAAGACACAGTAAAGGAGGCATCTGAACATGCACCAAGCAAGAAAGCACCAAAATAAACAATGGGCCTGGCCAGTGCAGTGGCTCATGCCTGTAATCCCAACACTTTGGGAGGCTGAGGTGGGCAAATCACGAGGTCAGGAGTTCCAGACTAGTCTGGCCAACATGGTGAAACCCCGTCTCTACTAAAAATACAAAAATTAGCTGGCATGGTGGCAAGTGCCTATAATCCCAGCTACTCCGGGGGCTGAGGCAGGAGAATCGTTTGAACCCGGGAGGCAGAAGTTGCAGTGAGTGGAGATCACGCCACTGCACTCCAGCCTGGGCGACAGTGTGAGAATCCATCTCAAAAAAGAAAACAAAACCGATGAGCCCATCTCCTGGGAGTAGGGAGGCACTCTAGGGGCAGGAGAGGGCCTGGCGAGGTTAGTCCCAGAAGGCAAAGAAGGCTGGGTTATTTTTTTTTTTTTAACTAATAGATTTTATTTTTTAAAGCACTTTTAGGCTTATGGAAAAACTAGACAGAAAGTACAGAGAGTTTCCTTCTCCCAACACACATAATTTCCTGTATCATTCAATCTTCCATGGGAATGACATGGTGGACGAGCCCAAGTGGACACACTGTCATTAACTGAAGTCCAGGGTTCCTTTCGGGGCTCGCTGGGGCTGTGCATTCCAGAGATTTGGACAAGGGGCTCATGGCTTGGATCCACCATTGTAAGATCACGCAGAGGAGTTCCTGCCTTAAAAACTTGCTGTGGCCGGGCGCAGTGGCTCAAGCCTGTAATCCCAGCACTTTGGGAGGCCGGGACAGGTGGATCACAAGGTCAGGAGATCGAGACCATCCTGGCGAACACGGTGAAACCCCGTCTCTACTAAAAAACACACACACACACACAAAAACTAGCCGGGCAAGGTGGTGGGCGCCTGTAGTCCCAGCTACTCAGGAGGCTGAGGCAGGAGAATGGCGTGAACCCGGGAGGCAGAGCTTGCAGTGAGCTGAGATCCAGCCACTGCACTCCAGCCTGGGCGACAGAGCAAGACTCTGTCTCAAAAAAAAAAAAACCTCTCTGTGCTCCACCTATTCACCCCTTCCTCCCTCCCCACCTATTCACCCCTCCTCCCTCCTTCCCCATCCCTGGCACCCCCTCATCTCTGCTGTCTCTACGCCGTGGCCTTTCCCAGCAGTGTGTGGCCTTAGACTGCTGTCCTCACTTAGCAATTTGCATTGAGGGGCTGAGAGGCTCCCCCGTTCTCCAAGAGGAAAGCCCCATAGGCAGGGAAAGGCTCTGGGGTTCTGAGGTTCCTTCCCAGGCTTGGGGGAGGCTGGGTGCCATCAACCCCTCCCCATCTGTGGTTTCCAGGGCAACCCTGGAAACCAAGAGTGGGTCGCCTAGAAACGGTCAGACAGGCCCCACCCACTCTGGATTTCCAGGGTCACCCGGCAGTACCCTCTGGCAGCCACCGGAGCAGCCAGGAACAGCGTCAGGGGTTGGCCGCGAGGGGGTTGCTGGGCTGTTCCCCCAGGTCTCTACAGGAAGGGGGTGCTGGGCTCTACCCCCCAGGGCCTCTACTACCCTCTGGCACACATCCAGCTAGTGCCCCAGGGGCTTCAGAGGGCATGGTCAGCTCTAGGCCCTTCTGTACTCCCAGAGCCAGGCACACAGGAGTCTCTGGGTCACATGAAGCAGAAGGTTCTCCCCCAAGTCTGCCCTGGTCTCTGGCAGGAGATGCTACGAGGGGAAAGGACCCGTTGGCGGGAGAGACGGCCTTTCCAAGGGGAGACGGCGCGGCAGGTCGAGCGGAGGCTGCACGCAGGCCTGAGGCTGATGAAAGGGGGAGATGCAGGCTTTGAGCTGGGCTCCAGGGAATGGGCAAGGGAGGGCACCTCACACTCAACTGAGGAGCAAGGGCTACGGGGGACTCAGAGCCTCCTGTCCAGCCAGGAGCCCTCAGGGGACCCGAGCTGGAGAGGGACTCAGCCATCTGGAAGGGCCGGCAAGTTGGCAACGGGAGGCCCTGAAGGTTCCCATGCAGAACCCCAGGGTGAAGAAGTCACTAACACTGTTTCCAGAAGTGGGGTCACCCCGCAGGACCAGAAGGACCCCATCACCTTCTGCCATCAGCCCAGGACCCAGCGCCCTCACCGTCACTGCTGGTGGAGAGGCCTTTTCTGCAGACTCCCGGCCTGGATGGTCGGGGACCATGCACCCCACAGGGACAGAGTCGCAGGCCCGGGGGAGCTTGTGGGAGGCCCAGGAGCCAGGTCTGGATTCAAAGTCAGGTGCTGATGACAAAGACTGTTCCTGCCCACACCCTGGGTGTGCCCTAGGAAACCTGCCTCTTCCAGAAATGCAGAAGCAGCAACAGGAAACACGGGGTGGGGTGGCGGGTAGGGTGAGGGGGGCACACAGCAGGGAAGCCAGTCCTGCCAGCCCCATCTGACTTCGCCCTCCCGACTTCCGACAGTTTCTCTGCTTACTCTGAACTTACCAGGTTTGTCCTGTTTCTACAAACCAGCCTCCAAAACGTGGGAGGGGGCTTTTCTTTCCCCTTTGTTTCCCAGAAAACGAGACAAAATGTCAAAGGCTGGGAAGGAAGCCAAGAACATTCCTTGGTTCCCCCAAAGATCCAGGTCTTCACTCCCCTCCACGGCCGAGTTCCCGGGACGTTTCATTCTTTGGCAGTGCTGGTGGGAGGCCAGCGCCATGTCTAGCGGCTGCCCCAAAGCAGAGGTAAGGGGTAGGGGTAGAGGGCTGGTGTGGGCGAGCCAGGCAGGCTCTCCGCCCTCTCCTCTGTATGTCTCTCAGACATGCTCTATTTCCGTGTCTCTGTCTCTTTTTGTGTCTCTCTCAATGTCTGTCTCTGCCTCTGGATCTCTCTGTCCTTTCTGTGTGTCTCTAGTTCTCTGTCTCTATCTTTTTATGTCTCTCTGTGTCTCTTTGTCTTTTTCTCTTTGTCTCTTTTCATCCCGGTCTCTCACTGTGTTTCTGTCTCTCAATATCTGTTTCTCTGTCTCTCTGTCTTTGTGTCTCTCTTTCTCTCTGTGTCTCCCTCTCTGTCTTTGTCTCTCCCCCAAGGGCACTGATTTCTGACTCACATGGGGTCCACCCAGACCCCCAAACCCTCACCTAGTCAATACCTGCAGGAAGAACCCACAGACTTAGAGGGCCCGGCCCCGGGCGTCCCCCTCAGTGTCCCCCTCAGTCTGGACACAGGCTGTGACACTCCCAGCACCTCTGGCTCAGCCTCTGAGTGTACAGCAAGAAGAATTAGAATCCGGGGCTCAGCACTTTTCTATTATTTCCTTAAGCAGAGCTCAGACCCTGCCAGGGGTGGGCTGGAGCCTCGCTGGGACCCCCAGGTCGGAGAGCCATCACCAGGCTGGACCAGCCGAACCCTCACATCTCTCCGGTCTGAAACAAAGGGCTGGACAGGCTCGAGCCTCTGTTGGTCAAGAACCTACAGAGCAGCCCCTCAACCAGACCACCCTGTCCAGCACTCGAGCTGGGCAGCAACACCTCCCTCTGGGCCAGCTCCGGACAGGACCTTGGTGACAGTGGAGGTGAGGACCTTGCTGGGCCAGCCCCTCTGTGCACCCACCCCCAGGAAGGATGGTGGGCTGTCCTCAGGAGCCCCCAGGCCATGGCTGGAGGAAGGCTTTGAGGCATCTCCCTGCCTACTGAGGCAGCCCCCGTCCTGAACTGCTGCCATCCCCTTGCTGGTGCTGCCCACACCCCTTCTTGGTCCAGTAAGGGTCCCTCCCTGGAGGCTGCCTGCTCTGTTGAGCAGCCCTGCCCCTACCACCTATGTGCGAGCCTAGCACCGGCCCCTCACACCTTGTGGGTGGCCCTGCCCCTACCACCTATGTGCGAGCCTAGCACCGGCCCCTCACACCTTGTGGGTGGCCTGTCCCCACCACCTATGTGCGAGCCTAGCACCGGCCCCTCACACCTTGTGGGTGGCCTGTCCCCACCACCTATGTGCGAGCCTAGCACCGGCCCCTCACGCCTTGTGGGTGGCCTGTCCCCACCACCTATGTGCGAGCCTAGCACCGGCCCCTCACGCCTTGTGGGTGGCCTGTCCCCACCACCTATGTGCGAGCCTAGCACCGGCCCCTCACGCCTTGTGGGTGGCCTGCCCCCACCACCTATGGGCGAGCCTAGCACCGGCCCCTCACACCTTGTGGGTGGCCTGCCCCCACCACCTATGTGCGAGCCTAGCACCGGCCCCTCACACCTTGTGGGTGGCCTGCCCCCACCACCTATGTGCGAGCCTAGCACCGGCCCCTCACACCTTGTGGGTGGCCTGCCCCCACCACCTATGTGCGAGCCTAGCACCGGCCCCTCACACCTTGTGGGTGGCCTGCCCCCACCACCTATGTGCGAGCCTAGCACCGGCCCCTCACACCTTGTGGGTGGCCTGCCCCCACCACCTATGTGCGAGCCTAGCACCGGCCCCTCACACCTTGTGGGTGGCCTGCCCCCACCACCTATGTGCGAGCCTAGCACCGGCCCCTCACACCTTGTGGGTGGCCTGCCCCCACCACCTATGTGCGAGCCTAGCACCGGCCCCTCACACCTTGTGGGTGGCCTGCCCCCACCACCTATGTGCGAGCCTAGCACCGGCCCCTCACACCTTGTGGGTGGCCTGCCCCCACCACCTATGTGCGAGCCTAGCACCGGCCCCTCACACCTTGTGGGTGGCCTGCCCCCACCACCTATGTGCGAGCCTAGCACCGGCCCCTCACACCTTGTGGGTGGCCTGCCCCCACCACCTATGTGCGAGCCTAGCACCGGCCCCTCACACCTTGTGGGTGGCCTGCCCCCACCACCTATGTGCGAGCCTAGCACCGGCCCCTCACACCTTGTGGGTGGCCTGCCCCCACCACCTATGTGCGAGCCTAGCACCGGCCCCTCACACCTTGTGGGTGGCCTGTCCCCTACCACCTATGTGCGAGCCTAGCACCGGCCCTCACACCTTGTGGGTGGCCTGTCCCTTACCACCTATGTGCGAGCCTAGCACCGGCCCTCACACCTTGTGGGTGGCCTGTCCCACCACCTATGTGTGAGCCTAGCACCGGCCCCTCACACCTTGTGGGTGGCCTGTTCCCACCTGCCCAAACCTTCATCAAGACCATTGTTTCCCAGGATCCAAGCCTGTCTCCCTGTCACTCACATATGGACACGAGGCTGGGCACTGCAGGCCCCAGAGTCAAGCCCCATGCCTGGCACCTACAGCACCCCAGATGTCTGGGCTTGGTGGACAGAGCCTCCTGCCACCCAGAGCTCCTGCCCTGTCCGCGGACCAGGCCATGCCCCAGCTACAGGTCCGTCCCCTCATCGTAGCTGGAGTCACAGCTTGGGCAGGGGGTGTCTGCCTCCCCACTGGACTGTAGGTCCCTGAAAACGGGCCATGCCTGCTCAGCCACCAGGGTTTGGCCAGCCCCCACTCGTGCCTGGCACCCGGGAAAGGCCAGCAGACATTTTGGAAGAATGCACTTCGCTGACGGGACATGCAGTGAAGAATGTTTCACTCATGAGCTGGGTTTGGCGTCGGTTCTATGTTTTTCTGCAAAGAGTCCCCCTCCAGCTCCCCAGACATCCCCAAAAAAGAGAGACGAGGCTGATGTTGTTTGAATTAAGGAGGCCCTGCAGCCAACAAGTCCTGTTTCCATTCTACAGATGGGAACACTGAGACAGAGAGGCTGGCACAGACACCCCGAGTGTGGGAGGCGCAGGCCATGTGGTGTCTGCGCATCTGGGGAGGGAAGTCTGACCTGCCAGGTGACCTGAAAGGCCAGAACCTGCCACTTCCCAAGGTCATGGCAAAACCCTGCGACCTGAGGGCACTTGTCCTGCCAGGCCAGCCCCTCCTGGGCAAAGGCACAAACAGCAACTGCGTGTTGTAAGGGGTAATTGGAAGGACAGCCGAGGAAGGAAAGAGGCCAGCAGACCCATGTTCGGGCAAGCTGATTTACTGTAAATCCTGCCAGGCTACCTCCTGGCAAAAGCAGAGGAGGTCACCAAAGGACTGCACTGTAAGACCCACGGGAAGGCGGTGGGGGAACAATCTGGTCGGGGTGACCCTAACACTCCTGTTTGTTCCCTCACACCTACTGGAGCCCAAGCTTCCCCTCCCTCCGCTCTCCTGTGCCCAGCTCCAGCCTCCTC
Organism: Rhinopithecus bieti; assembly: GCF_001698545.2. Lineage (NCBI taxonomy): Eukaryota > Metazoa > Chordata > Mammalia > Primates > Cercopithecidae > Rhinopithecus > Rhinopithecus bieti. Next base: position 2,099,640 of record NW_016807514.1, on the reverse strand, counting down.
TCCCCACTGTGCTGGTCTAAGGTTGCCCTGGCCACCAGCCCAGCCCTGGCACAAACCACCATCTCCCCTGGTGGCCGCACAACCTCCTCACTGGGCCGCCTTCCTCGACCTCCAATGACCAGAGGGAGCTCCCCAAGGCAGGGGTCTGGCCCCCACTCCCTTAAAACTCTCAGCCATGCAACAGGGGTGAGGGTCTCGCCAGACAAACCCACCCTGCACCAGGCTCGTCAGAACCCGGGAATGGGCCCCCTGCACCCCCATCCGGGCCCGCCAGGGTCATCACACAGATAGCCCTCCCCTCCTGTCAGGCCCTGACATCCTCACTACCATGGCCCCGCTCCGGCTGAGGCATTCTCCAGCCCATATTCTGACGTTCTCCAGCCCGTATCCTGACGTTCTCCACGGCAGGCACCACGGCTGAACTACCACCTTTCCTTCCAATTCCATCCCGGTACCGGGACACGGACCCAGGAGGGCAGGGGCTTTGCTGGACTGGTTGGTGGGTTCCCAGCACGGGGCCTGGCACGCAGTGGGGTCCAGTGATGGACACATGAATGAAGTCCCCTAGGTACCCCCTTCTTGCCCTGGAACCCCCTGCCTGGGTCTCATCCTCTCTCCCACTGTGTCCCCGAGGCTTGGGCAGTTGGGCATCCCCAGGCGCCTCCTTGTTTATCAGACGTGGCACTGAGATGGCATCGGCAGTGGGTGAGAAAACGCACGTGCAGAGCCCATCCTCAGACCTCCCTCTGCCCCGGAGTTCACCAAGTTCCTCCAAGCTGGACCTTAAACCCCAGGGTCCCTGCACCGGCTCTGACCTCTCACGGCCACCAGGGGGTGCCAGTGCCCCGCCCTGACCACATGGCGAGAAGGGAGGTGGGGACTCCTCCTCTGCCGAAGGCCCCTTCCAGGAGGGGTCCAGGGAGCAGGACCAGGAGCCTATCAGTGCCTGGCTTGAGAGAAGGATGCTTCGTGTGGGGCTGCCTGGCCTGGCCCTGGATGGTCCCCATGGTGGGACTTGCGGCACAGCACCAGGGTGCCCGGTGTCCAGGAACCTCCTGAATTGCCCAGTTAAACAGAGTGGCACGGGGCTGTCCAGGCTTCCCTGCCCCAGGGGTTCAGGGGCCTGTGTATGCCAAAGCACACCGCAGTTTCCCAGGAGGGCAGAGGACCCCCAAGAGGAGGTAGCCACGTCACCAAGAACAGCAGTGTGTGTGGACGTCCGGGTGCCTTCCAACTCTGCTCCAGCCACACTTGGCATTCCATCCGGGGCAGGCACTGTGGACCCTGACACCCGGCAGCACAGGGACCCCCGTAGGGTGCAGTGGGGATCCAGCCTCCTCCTCCCTGAGACCACGGGGTCAGCCGCTGTAGGACCTGCCGTGGACCACTACCCTGCAGGTTCATACAGCCCTGATCCCACCACAGTGGGTGACCTCCCCCGACGCTCCCAGCAGAGAAGACATTGGCCTATGAGGCTGACCTGGGTAGCAGACTCCCGAGGCCAGCACTGGCTAGAGACTTTAGGAGGCTGTCAGCACCTCAGACACCTCCTTCTCCTGCAGTCACTGTCCTGTTCTCGGCCAGCCTGGCCTGAGTGATGCTGCCCAGGCCCCCAGCTTGACCGGGCCAGAGGGCCGGGCCCTGCTCTGGAATGCCTGGGGCAGCCAAGTCAGAGAACAGATTCCAGAAACACGCAGCCCCTCGCTTGCAGAGCCTCATTCATTACTCCATGGGAAGGGGGGCATGGGCACCGCCCCAGGAATCTTGAAAACGGGCAAACAGCAGAGGTCCTGGCATCTGCCTCCCTGAACAGGGTTGGCACTGGGCGGCCAGCGCTCAGGCAGGGTGGGCACAGGACACCGGCCAACCTGGGGCCCACTTTGGTGGCCAGGCCAAGAACCGAGCTGCTCACAGGCTGCTCTGGAAGACCCGGGTGTTCCCTTGCTGGAAGGAGCCCCGCAGGGCCAGCAAGCCCCACCTGTGTCTGGGCAGCGTCACAAGCAGACCCCAAGGACCAGCTGCTCGGCCCATCAGAGGGACCCCGGGGCCCTTCCCCCAGTATACTCCATGCTATGAGCCCCCCAGCACCCCATCAAACAGCTGGAAATGGCTGGGGCTGCAGAAGCCACAGAGCCCAGGTCAGCTGCCCAGGCACAAGAGGGCACGCCCTAGGGGGGCTTTGCAGGGCTCCCAAGAGACACCTGGGCTGGCTGGGTCCTCGGTGCTGCAAAGCAGTGGCCCCCAGAGCTCACCCAGACTCAGGAGGCAGTGGCGTCTCTCTCCTCCAGCCTCAAAAACAACTGGGTGATAGACCGAGCGCGTCCTGTGGAGTGCCCATCTGACTCTCACCACGGCCCCCTACAGCGGCCCTCACTACCACACCTGGATTCCCAGGGAGGAAACTGAGACACAGCAATGCCGTCCTGGCCAGGTGTAGCGCCCAAACCCACCAGGGCCCCACACCCCAGCGGCAGGGGCACTTGGGGCCTGCTGCTGCCCCGTGGTGGCCAGAAGGGCCCCAGCCCTGGTCACACGGTGCTGGCAGATGGGCAATGCCACACCTGCCCTGCCAGAGTGCTAGAGACAAAGATGTGAGCAGGAGCCGGGACACAGGGCGAGACGGAGTCCCAGACCCTCCCAGGGATGCAGTGGACACGGGCAGGGCCTGGACATGCTTCCTCCCTTCCTACCTGCCAGGGCTCACCTAGCCCAGACTTGCCCCTGAGGCCACAGCTCCAGGAGGCCCAGGCTCTGCCTCCTCGCCTCTCCTGGGACCCTCCCCTCCCCACAAAGGCCCCTGTCTCAGGCATAGCTCCCCAAAGCGGGGCTCTCAGTGGACTGGCACTGCCAGATGTCAGGCAGGGCCTGCGGACCCTGTGTGTTTATTGACTGCACATGGACTGCGTGTGGCAGGGATCTCTCCTGCACCCCCAGCATGGACATGGCCCCTCCGAGGCTCTCCCAAGACAAGCCACCTGCCAGCCAGCACAGCACAGCCCTGCAGGGGGAGGCTCTGACCATAGGTCCCGGTTGCCGGGGACACGGCCAGCCTGGCCCAGCTCCTTGGCCAGCACACCATGGGCCCTCGGTCCTTATGAGCACCTGTGACACAGCGTCACCCTGCAGGCTGGGGTTGTCCGGCCAGAGGCAGGCTGGGAGGCTGCAGGGACCTCGAAGGAGACAGCCCTCCACCGACCTGCCTCCGGGACCTGGTGCAGGCAGGACAGGCCTGTGTTTCTATGACACCTTCATGGCAGGACCTCGATGTAAGAGCCCCTCCCCTCTTTCCTCCCTTAGGAGGCTGAGACCTGCCAGGAGCCCAGAAACCAGCCTTGGGCTCCCCCAGGCTGCTGCCCACCACCCTGGACCCTTCATTCCCAAGGGTCTCACAGGCACTGCCAGGCTGTGGGACAGGCCCAGCCACGGGGTCCAGCTGGTCTGGTGAGGAGGCAGAACCCGTCCCATAAACACCTGAGAGGCCCATGCAGGATCGCCTGCAGGAATTGCCCAGGAATTTGCACCCAGTCTCCTCCGCAGCTCAGCCACAGGCTGCAATTTGACTCGTCCACATGTCTACTGCAGCCAGGACCTGGGGTGCAGAGGCTCCCAGAGATCCCTGGAGTGATGAGGGGGTACAGTGTGCAGGACCTGCCATGAACGTGTCATAGACACACTGGGCCTCAGCCCTCAGCGCACCCACTCTGTGCTTGGGTAAAAACCAAGGCCCCTGAGGGCTCCGGCCTCCAGGAACATGGCAGGGGCATGAGGACTTCAGTAGTGGTCCTAGACCCCTCATGGGGCCCAGGGAGGCCACCCCTTTGGCTACAGCAGGACAGTGAGGCTCAGGCAGCAGTTCAGCCCGGCAGGCTCCTCAGGAATCCCAGCACTCAACCACTTTCTTCAGGACGGGGGCCCATCATCTGCACCCCAAGCAGTTCTCCCCAGCGCTCAGGCTGAGAGCCCTCAAATGCAAGGACACCCACACGCCGTCCCCTCCCTGGCCTCTTTGAGCCACCTCTGTTGCCCCCATGCCCTGCCCTGGATGCCAGCCACTGCCCTGTGATCTTGCCAGCCAGCCCTTTAGCCCCTCCTGACAGTGGGTTTCTCCACATCAGCAGGATGGGCCGTGAGCACCGCAGGGGACACCTGTGTCCTCTGCACTTCACAGAAGCCCTGTGGGTGGGGTTTGCCCCTCTGCTCTCTCCACCAGCCAAACACAGCCTGAGCCTGCAAGGGCCTGCAGAGCGTGTTCACAGGGTGTAGGTCTGCACCCCAGCTCCACGCAGCTTGGCCCAGCCTCTCCACCCAGAAGAGAACATGCCAAACCCTCAGTGTGGCCCATGAGAGCTGTCAGGCTGGGCACCCAGCTTCCGGGTGAGTGGGCACAGCCTGGCTTCACTCAGCTGGCAGCTGCCCGCTATGGGTCTGGCAGAGGCCAGGGCACAACTCACAGCCCCAGACACTCCTGGAGGGAGCTCCTGCAGCCGACTCCATCCGCCAAAGCCACCTCCAGCCCACCCCCGAGACACCCCCAACACCAGCCTCCTGTTCAGGTGGGGGAAACAGAAGCTCCTTCAAAGATGCAGGACCCAAAGAGGCAGGGACAGTCTCTGGGACCCAGCGCAGGGCACCCAGGCCACACCAGTGCCCAGACACCACCCAGCTGCCCCTCAGCCGGGGCCCCCAAAGGACCTAAGCCATGCCCTGGACAGGTGGTGAAGGAACAGAGGCCAATATCAAGTCCATCACTGACTGCAAGCAACTCAAGAACTGCCAGGGGCTCAGTATCACCATCTGTGAAATGGAACAGGCACAGCGCCACACCCGGATGCTGCGGCCAGCCCTAGTGCTGCCCTGAAGTCCAGGGGGTCTGGATGGGACAGGATGGCTAAGGCAGGGAGCAGGGGACTCAAAGGATCCTGGAGGCTGAAGGTCCCTGATGCACCCAGCTGGTGGGAAGAGCTGTCCAGGAAGACCACCCAGGAGACTGGGGGGCCACAGGGTCTCCAGTCTGAGGCAGGCACAGGGAGCCAAGAGGCCTGATCATCCTCTGAACGGTGTCAGAGTGGCCTGGTCTCCAGTCTGCGGCAGGCACAGGGAGCCAAGAGGCCTGATCATCCTCTGAACGGTGTCAGAGCGGCCTGCCACTGGGCTCAGCAGCTGTCTGGACAGCCGTCCGTGCTATGGGCAGGGAGACTTGAGGTGCCCACTCACCAGGCAGCACAGGGGCAGTGGGGGTAGCCCACAGAGCCCCTGCCCTGCAGTGCCTGGGAGGGTCTGCCTCTTAATGTCTCCTGCTGTAATTATGACATTAAAAGACCACCCTGTCTGTGAAACCAGCCTGGGAGAGGCCACACAGTCCCATTGTGCACAGAGCCAAGGCCAGGGACGATAGCGTTATCCCAGGATAAAGACAGAGGCCCTTTTGTGGGTGGCAGGGGGTGGGAAGAGCAAACCTGGTAATTAAACAGTTCACTGGGCAAACAGGAATCCCCCGCCCAGAGTCAGCCCTTTGAAAGACAGGCTGGATTCTGCAGGCGGTCTCAGTCTCCCCGGCTGTCCTGTCCAGGAGGTGGCCCGGCCTGAGCATAGCAAGATGGTCCTGGAGGGGCCACACCTGTCCCAGCCAACTGTCACACAGGGACTGAGGCCAGAGAAGCCAAAGTCAGGCACCTGCCCCACCCGCTGAACCCCATGCAGGCAGAAGGGGCAGCCTGGCAGGCACTGGCTCTCACAGGGAAGCGAGACTCGGGATTTCCAGGGGCTCAGTGCAGTTAAAGGGGTGTGGAAAAGCAGGAGGCCACAGGAAAAGGATATCCAGGCGGGCCGCTGGTCATGGGGTTTTCTGATTACCCAGAAACTAGGCAGAGCTCCTTAAAGCCTGGGACCTGAGAGCGGCCAGACAGGGCGAGAGTCAAGAAGGCATCTTCTGGCCCAGGTGCCAGGTGCTCTGTCTACCCACCAGAGCACACGTGCTCCAGCCCTGCCCAGCGGATGACCACTGCACCACCAACCTCACCTCCAAGAAAGACCATGCGGGCCTGGGAATGAGAGGACAGGAGGCTGCCCCTGCGCCAGGCCCTCACTGCCTGCAGGGTGTGAAGCCCACAATGGGCCTGGCAGTAGCTTATCCTGCCCCCTCCACCACCCAGCCTGGTACCAGGCACCGAGCCTGCCCAGGAGGCTAGTCATCCTCCCCATTCACATGGCAGAGGCTCAGCCCTCCCTCCAGCCATCCCCAGGGCCACCCAGTCTCCGCCCTCCACCAATCCCCAGGGACAGGGCCCCAGGGAGGCTGTGACACACGGGGACACACACACCACAGCCCTGCCTCCCACTCTGAGCCGGCTCAGCACCGGCTTGTCTTCATGGTCGACACCTCCATATTCCTTGGGGTCCTCCAGGGACCCCATTAACTGTGGGCACAGGCATTCATCAGCCTGGGGAGCAGGACACAGAGAGAGGGTCTGGGGGACCAGGGGCGGCCCTGGGCCATCCCACAGAGAGGACCGCCATGGCCGGCGGCTGGGTTTGCTGATGGCCCAGAAACCAGAGTGCTCCTCCAAGCCTGGAACCCAGGGCAGCCACAGGCAGGGCAGGCAGGGCGGGCATCAGTGAGGCATCTCCCGGCCCAGCGGTCCGGTGTCCGGTGCTCAAAGGACACGACCCCACCATGGAGGCCAGAAGCCTGGTCTTGCTCTCAGAGGACTCCCACTCCCGAGCACAGAGAGCAGGAAAACACCGAGACCAAGGCCAGCCTGCCCCTAAGACCAGAGAACAAGGTTCCTGGCTGGGGAGGTCCCCCCAGACAGGCTGGGTTCTCTCCAAGGATGCTGGGTCCTCCCTGCCCCAAAGGTCAGGGAGCAAGGTTCCTGGGTGAGGGGGTCTCCCCAGACACGCTGGGTCTGCCCCAAGGGTGCTGGATCCTCCCCCAAAGTGTGCTGGGTCCTTCCTGCCTATGCTGGGTCGTTTCCTGGTATGCTGGTCCTTCCTGGGTGTGCTAGTCCTTCCTGGGTGTGCTAGGTTCTCCTCAGGTGTGCTGGGTGAGTCCTCCCAGGTGTGCTGGGTCCTCCTGTGTGTGCTGTGTCCTTCCTGTGTATGCTGAGTCCTCCCAGGTGTGCTGGGTCCTGCTGGGTGTGCTGGGTTCTCCCGGGTGTGCTGTGTTCTCCCAAGTATGCTGAGTTCTCCTTGGGTGTGCTGGGTCCTCCCTGGTGTGCTGGGTCCTGCCAGGTGTGCTGGGTCCTGCTGGGTGTGCTGTGTTCTCCCAAGTATGCTGGGTCCTCCCTGGTATGCTGGGTCTTCCTGTGTGGACTGGGTCCTTCCTGTGTGTGCTGGGTCCTCCCTGGTGTGCTGGGTCCTTCCTGGGTGTGCTGCGTTCATCCAAGCATGCTGAGTTCTCCTTGGGTGTGCTGGGTCCTCCCTGGTGGGCTGGGTTCCCTCAGGTGTGCTAGGTCCTCCCTGGTATGCTGGGTCCTCCTGTGTGGGCTGGGTTCTCCTCAGCTGTGCTGGGTCCTCCCTGCTGTGCTGGGTTCCCCCAGGTTTGCTGGGTCCTCCGGGTGTGCTGGATCCCCCCGCCAGGTAACCCCTAGTCCTCCCAGGGCATGCTAGGATCATTTCTCACACCAGACACAAAAAGCCTCCCCCAGGGTGGCCTCCTGCCTAAGCCAGCTCCAGGCCCAGATGGAAACCTTCTGCTTGGCTGTACCTAAAGGTAAGCATGGGAAACAGTGCAGGGAGCCTGGAACCACAGCCCAGGATCAGGGTCAAGTTAATCCAAGGCCACGTCCACAGGACAAAGACGAGATGCCTCCCCGGAATCAGCACAGGCTGGGGCTGCTGCAGGCTGCGGCCTCTGGACAGGGTCCCATGGCAGGAAGCACGACCAGAGACTGCCCCAGCCCCAGCCCCAGCTCCAGCTCCAGCTCCAGCTAGGCTGTGCACAACATGGAGAGAGGCCGTGAAAGGAACATCCCTGCCCCAGAGCCCACCCTTCCAGGAGCCCCTTCCCCTCCTCCCACCACTCCCTGGGGCGCAGAGTCCGAGGCCAGCAGCGGCAGCTCCCAGGCCTGGCCATGGCTGGTCGCCAAGAGCAGCCCTGGGTGGTGTCTGGAGCTCGGGCGAGGGGTCAGACTCCCACCCTCAGACAGTGGGCAGCATTGAAGGGCCGCAGGGAGGGCCGCTTCCTCTCCATTAATCAATGATCCCAGTTTAGAAAGTCGCCCTGAGCCAACGCCAAGGGCTAAACAGGCTCAGGACCCCACCCAGCCCTGGCCACCCCAGCTTCTCCAGGGCTCTGCTTCCTGGCATAGCCTTAGGGCCCCAATAGCTGCCAGAGCCGCCTCCAGCCCACACCCGAGAGACCCCCACTGAGGGCCTCCTGCCCAAGGCGGGGAAACTGAGGTTCCTTCAAAGGTGCAGGACTCAGAGTGGGCCTGGGTGCTGAGGCTCCAGGCAGGACCACTGACGTCTCTCCTGGCTTGGCAGGCACACAGCAGGTACCTGGGAGCACCTGCCAGCCAGCCCCCAGCAACGCCTGGCTCCATCTCACCGAGAGAGGCCGAGGATCCTCTAGAAGCTTGGCTGATGCGTCCCTCGTTCCCTACCCTGTACCTCAGGGCCAAAATGACTTTCTCCTCCACTATGCTCCTCAGCTCCTGTCTCTCTCCCGTCTGGAAACTTGTCCAGAACAAATTGCACCTCCCAACCCTTCCCCAGCCCACAGGCCCACCTCCTCCAGGAAGTCCCTGAGGCAGCCAAGCCTCTGGTGGGCATCGTTGGAGCCCTGACCACTCACCTGGACCCAGGAGTGAGGGTGGCAACACTCCAGTGTGGTGGTGCCAGAGACCCGTCTGACCTGCCCCTTTGACGGGGGAAACTGAGGCCCAGAAGGGAATCAGAGCCAAAGGCATTGATTGATGGATGGATTGATTGATCAAGACAGGGTCCCGCTCTGTTGCCTAGGCTGGAGTCCAGTGGTGCAATCGGGTGCAATCTTGGCTCACTGTGATCTCCACCTCCCAGGTTCAATCAATCCTCCTGCCTCAGCCTCCTGAGTAGCTGGGATTAGAGGCGCCACCACCACGCCTGGCTAATTTTTGTATTTTTTGTGTATTTTGGGTTTCACCATGTTGCTCAGGCTGGTCTTGAACTCCTGGACTCAAGTGATACGCCTGCCTCGGCCTCCCAAAGTACTGGGATTACAGGTGTGAGCCACCAGGCCTGGCCTGAGCCAAAGGTTCTTGAACCAAGAAAGTACCTAGAGGTGACCCAGGCCTCACTTCTCAGAGCCTGCCCTTGTCCCAGAAGTCAGCTGAGACCAGATCAAGCGATTAGTAGATTTGCAGAGATTTCTGTCACCTTGTGTGGTACAAAAGACATCTATTAGGAGGTCGTTTGTCCTCAGTAACTTTTTCTTGCCGGTCTTTTCATCACAGATTCTGTGCCAAGCCCAGGTCACCAGTGGGTGTTGGGGAAGGGGTGGGGGCATCCACCCACGCTTGCCAGAGCAGCACACACCGGTGGGACCTGGGTGCAAAGGCAGGACGAGGCCAGGTTTTTGGCTGTGAAGATTGTTCCTGGTTGGTCTGATGAAACTGATGTTCCGATGGGACCCCAAAGCCGTCCCAGGGACAGGGGAGGGGGTCTTTAGAGTCTCCCTCCCTCCTTTGCAGACCCACAGGGCAAGGATACTGGCAGTCCTGGGGGGTCTTCCGAACCCTGGACCACTCCGGGAGACTCCACATGGCAGCTGGGTGCTCCGTGTCTAGTTAACCCAAGAGCCAGGGTATGAGTCCGTTTTCCAACCGCTGGTCAAGACACACCCAAGACTGGGCAGTTTACAAAAGAAAGAGGTTTAATGGACGCACGGTTCCACGTGGCTGGGGAGGCCTCACAATCGCGGCAGAAGTCAAGGAGGAGCAAGTCACGTCTTGCACGGATGGCAGCAGGCCGAGGGAGAGAGCTTGTGCGGGGAAACTCCCCCTTATAAAACCATCGGATCTCATGAGACTTACTCACTCTCACAAAAACAGCACGGGAAAGACCCGCCCGCATGATTCAACCACCTCCCATGGGGTTCCTCCCATGACACGTGGGAATTATGGGAGATACAAGGTGAGATTTGGGTGGGGACACAGCCAAACCATACCAGCTGGGGACAAAGTCTGCACCTGAGCCATCACAATGGTTGTCCCTGCCACGACCCCCACTTCCCGACCCTTCTGCCAGGCCCACTCTGGGCCTCACCTACATGGACTCACGCAACCTGCACAAAACATTGCCATATCTCCTCCCTGCTGAACAGAAGGGGGACCGGGGTCCAAGAGGTGGAGCAGTCACACAGGCACAGGCCTGGGGAATACCAAAGCCAGCCCTGGACAAAATGAGCAGCTGGCCCTGACTCTGACTGCACCGAGGCCTGCACTGGGCCGGGGAAGACTTCACTGCAGGCCCTGCCCCAGGCCAGGCCCTCCACCTTCGGGGCAGACAGGCCCGCTTTGTGCTCCCACAGCTCCCGCTGCTTCTGTGGAAGGGCTCTCAAGGCCTCAGGGAAACTGCTGCAAAGCACCCGCCTGCTGCACACCCGAGACTTGACCCCGTCTGGGCCAAGGAGGGAGAGCTGGGGCTGTGGGGAGCGGGGAGGGCTCCTTCCCACCACTGCCCTCCATAGCGGCCCAGAGAGTTCCTGTCTCCCTCCCCGACTCTGTTATTCAAATGAAATAATTTGGGGGAACCAGAAAATATGGCTTTTATTTTCAAAACTGGAATCAATTATAATTGGGGGGTTAGTTAAATATTCTCAACTGTGTTTGCGCTCAGGTCTGCAATGTCCAGACCCAGAGTGGAGGAGGGACAGGAAGGTGATGGTGAGAGGTCTAGGTGGGAGCGCTAAGCGCAGGGGCTACACCTGCAGGCAGCACCCCCTCAAGCCTGGTCCTGCACACCTGGCCCTGCAAACCCGGCCTGCACACTCAGCCCTGCACACTCCACCCTGCGTGCCCAGCCCTGCACACACCACCCCTGCACACCTGGCCCTGTACAATGCAACCCTGCAGGCCTGGCCCTGCACACCCAGCTCTACACACTCCATCCTGAATGCCCAGGCCTGCATAATTCAGCCCCGCACACTTCACCCTACACAGTTCGACCCGCATAATTCAGCCCTGTACCCTCGGCTTTGCACACCCAGCCTCCACACCCTCCCCTTCTTCCGAGAGAGAGTGACCAGGGAGGAGGCCGGGCGGCCACCCTCCAGCTTGTCAACTGCCCCTGTGAAGGCCACGTCTGCCCTAACTGGCCACTCTCCCAGGAGGCTCACTACCCAAGGGCCACAAGCCAGCCACAGGTAGGGACGCTCCTGCCCTGCCGGGGACCCTGCTCCCCTCTTCTCCGAAGCAAATCTCAGCGGCTCCCCCAGGACCAAGGCTTGTCCCTGCACCAGGTGGCAGCATGGCCAGAAGGGAGTACATGGCACTCCCTCAGACAGACCTGGCTTCAGCCCCAGCTAGGCCACTTGTGAGCTGAGCACCAGCAGCTGCCGGGTCTCCCGGACCTTGCTTTCCTCTTTCAGGAAGCAAATGAAGTGTGGAATTGATGAGGTGACACGGGAAGAGAGTGGCTCGGAGCCAGGAGGGAGCTCCCGGCCTCCAGCCTCCCTGATCTGCGGTACATTCCCACGGTGGCCGGGGCATGGGGCTGCTGGGAGCGCCCGGCCTCCAGCCTCCCCACTCTGCGGTGCATTCCCACGGTGACCGGGGCATGGGGCTGCCGCTCTGAAGGCTGAGCCTGGAGCCCAGGTGCCGTGAGAGTCTGTGACGCAGAAGTCAAAGCCAAGAGGCTGGTGGTAGGGCACAGGGCACCTGAGTACACCCTGCCACCACGAGACACCGAGTTCCCCCACAGGGTGTGCAGCCCCCAGTGAGCCTCCTACAAACCCTGTGCCTGCTGGTGCCCCGGGGGCCGCGTGTCAGGGTCTCATGGAGCAGGGGGCTCCAAGCAGGCTCCTGACAAAGATGAGGTGGGAGGAGGGGACTGACGGTGGGCAGGAGGCCAGCCCTGAGGGGGCAGATCAGGTGTCCTCCATCCCCTCCCAGAGGACACAGCCAGGAAAGGCCACCCCCCAAGGCCACCTCCTCCTTGCCCTCCCCTAGGAACAGAGACCACCAGAGGCTCTGCTTGGCTGACCAGTGAGCCACAGCCCTGTCCCAGAAACCTCTCCAGTCAGCCCAGTCAGCCCTGGTATTTCCGTGTGAAACCGAAATGAAGCGGCGAACACTGCCAAAAGATTAGACAGATGAGACGGAAAGGCCCTCGGGGCGTTTCTCAACTCCTACCTGTGGCCATAATTACAGTTCCCAAGAGGCCAAACGTGACAGTCGGAGCCCACTCCATCCTGTGTGGACCCCCATCTGCCCTCGGAGCTGGGACGGGTCACCCCTGACCACAGAGAGGCCTGGCCAAGGCCTGCAGCCTGGATGTCGCAGGGCAGTGACAGGGCAGGGGACCTGGGGGGGCCCTTTTGTCCACACGAGACAGCCGGATCTCAGTCCACGGCTGGGGCAGCAGCCCTCCCAGCCGCCCAGCATCCAGGAAGCAGCAGGCACTCGCGGTGACTTGGCAGGGGCCGTCCCAGCTAACAGAGGACATTCAATAAACCCTCCAGCGCCAACCGTCCTCCTTTCCAACAATGACCAATGCCCCAGGCTGCTGGCACCCAGCTCAGAACTCTGGGGTGACCCAGCACCTCTCGAGAACCCCTCCTTAGCCCGGCCCCCAGCGGAACATAGAGTGGGCAGGGGTGCCCTTCACAAACGTGGGGACCTCCTGATTCCTCTGATTTCCTCGAGTCTCCCCCTGCTGTCTGCCTGGGCGCCGGAGCATATCTCTCACTCTGCCCTGGCATCTGCCTGGCATGGAGCCCCGGTGGCCACCACACAAGCAGTCCCAAAGCCCCAGGGCCACCGGGAGTGTTTCATACCATTGGAACGGCTGTGGCTCAGGCTGCGTGAGGCTAGGATGAAGAAACCCGGGACACAGCAGGAAGCCACAGAGGAAGGGAAGACTCCCGCTTCCCATGACCCAAAGGAATCAGGACGAGGCTTTGACGCTTTTCCCCGCATTGGCACGCACTTTTCCTCACAGAAATCCTGTCACCCCGGTGGCTTGCTTTCAGCCCATCCCCACTCCCTGCAAGCATCTCCCCACTGCCAGCTCTGCTTCAACCTGGTCTTTGGGGCCTGTGAGGGAATCTTGTCTAGGTTGTGCTGCAGTTACTCACCAAGTCGCCTCAGCTAGGACCCCGGGGTGTCCCCCATCTTTTAACACTGAGGACAACCACAGTTCGGCAAGGTGGCAGCACAGCTGGAGACCCTGGGACCTGGCCACCCTCTGCCTTTCTAGGGGGCCAGTGTCCCCTTTTATAAACAGCAGGGCTGGCACGGTGGGCGCCGAGATGATATGCTTCAGCACCATCCACTGAGGGGTCTCTCGGGGTCACCCCTCCCCTCAACACCCTCAGAGGGGCTGCAGAGAACTGGTGGAGGGATTGCAGAACATCCTCAGAACGCCCGTTCACTCAAGGTGTGCCCTACACAGCTGTGCTGGGGACAGCCAGTGGCCGACACATCTCTGCCCCTCGCCCACAGGCTGGCCATGACCAGGGCCCCCAGGGGCTGCACTCACCATACTGACAGCGGGGTCCCTGGAAGCCGGAGGGACAGTGGCACGGCTGGGCTGAGCCTGGCGCACAATGGCCGCCATGAAAACAGAAGCCGGCACTGCATTCAGCTGCGGAGGGAAGGAGAAAATCGGTGAGAGGGACAAGGAGGGGCGAGGCAGGGGGAGGTGAGGCCTCAGGGTCTCTCGGGCAGGCAGCCCACCCAGCCTGCCAGGTCCCCAGCCCTGTTCTCTCTGTCCTGGGTCACACATTGCCTAGCCAGCAATGGTGGCTGCAGTGTCCCCCAACCCCCAGCCACGGCTGCATGCAGTCGGGGTTAGGAGGAACCCTTTAGAGTGCAGTAAAGCCCTAACTCACTTCACCTAGATGGGGAGGAGCCAAGGGCATTTCCTGGGGAAGGTGCGCAGGGAGTGGGGGCTGGGGAGGGGTGGGAGGAGGGAAGGTGGGGGTGCAGTGGGGAGGGGTGGGCTGCCCAGTGGTCAGCACTGCACAGCTACAAGGGCTGGCTGAGGACCCCCCTCAAGGCCCTTATGGTAGAACCTACTAGGTTGGCCCCATTCCCAGGGAGGGGTGGCCCCGGTCCAGGCCAGTTGGACCCCAGGGAGGGGATGAGGTAAGGTCCTGGCAGGTGGGGAGCCAAGTGTTGACAGCAGCTGCCCTGGGGCTCCCTGGGGAAAGCAAGGCCAGGGTGTGAGGGTGGAGGAGGCCACAGCTGGACCTGAGAGGCCAGGCGGGGTCTCTAGAGAGAGGGGGGTGCCGTGTGGCTTGGCAGGCAGCCCCGTTACTGGGAGCCCCACACTGCCTCGCTGCCCCCTCCACAGCAGGTGCCCTCCAGGCTGGACCAGGTGCCCCCCGGGGACTCCAGTACCAAGTTCCTTCACCGGGCAACCCCTACCCTGCACGTTACTACTCGGGAGGGCAGGGCCAAGGTGGGTGGGCTGCGCTCACCCCTGAGGGGTGCTCACTGGGTGACTGCATGGTCAGGGCAGTGACCTGGGACCCCCTGCTCCACCCAGAGCCTGTGAGACCTGTGGGCTCAGTGAGTTTGTGTGTCACTCATGGCACCCCTGGCAGGAGTCGGGAGGGAAGCTCTAGCCAGGTGGGACCTGCGGTGGCTGGGCCAGGGCTCCCAGGATTCCCAGGCACAGGCCAGGTCAGCTGAGAGGAGAGAGGTCAGCCACTCATCATCTAAGCAGCCCCGGACCAGGGGCTGTGCCTGGTGGGGAAACCGAGGCGTAGAGACTTCATTACCTGGCCTGGACCACAGAGTGAGCCATGACTGGCTCGGGCTTCAGGGCCTGTGTGGCCGTTCCATTTACAAATGTGCCCAAGGCCAGCACCGAAATCTGGACTTGGGATCAGGAGGACCGGGCCTGGGTCTGGGCTGGCACAGAGAAACACGGGTCCCTGTGAAAGCTTCTTCCTCCCACACCTCCTGCAATCACGGCCACCACCGCTGCCCCGGGCATGGGGGCATCCCCTCCCCGCCTGGGCCCTCACACGCATCTGACCACATCCAGGCCCCACCAGCCTCTTCCCTCCAGCCAAACACGTGCAGCCAGAGGATGTGTCCGAACTCGACAGGGTGGGGGCCGGGGGGCTGCAGGGAAGCCGGATGGAAGTTGCCATGACCCTGGAAGCAGCCCAGGAAATTCCCCAGGGACAGAGGACCAGCCTGGGGCCCAGCAACAGGAAACATCCGTGTCCCAGGTGTGGAGGCCTGAAGCCTGCTGACACGTGCAGCTGCAAGAGCAAACCAGCTGTGTTTAGTTCCCACCACGAAGGCTTCGGTTTTCCTTGTCCTGAAGGCCTCCAGCCCCAAACAGCCAAGACCAGTCACCCTTGGGTGGGGAGCAGGTGCCAGCCCGGAGTCTACCCCAGGACACTGCCCTCCCCGGGCTCTGCTGAAGGATGGAAGGCAGGACCTGCCCAGATCTCCGAGCCCGGGGAAAAGCAGCCACTCATTGCCTCCCCCCTCCCACCCTGTTTCCCACAGGCTGGGCCCCACCCTCCTGTTCTCAGGGCCCCTCTCCTGGAGCCCATGCCCACCACCCTGTGTCCCTCCTCTAAACTCCACATCCTTCCCTCCCTCCCTGTTCTCCCAGGAAGCATCTGCCTGCATCTGAAACAAAGGGGAAAAGGAGTGTGCTTCTGAAACTCTCAGCCAGATCCAGAGTGCCCGCTGCCCCCAGAGTGCCCGCTGCCCCGGCTGAGGACAGCGTCTCTCAAGGCAGGCAGAGCTGACTTTCTGCCGGCGAAAGGGGCGCACACAGACCCCACCACATGTGCACCCAGCAGGACACCAGGCCCGGGGCAGCCACTGCCTTCTCTTCAGTGTCCAGGAGGGACATTAATCGTTGGTCTCCATCCTGGGGTAGAAAGAGGACACGGAGACCAATGATTAACATCTGTCCCGGGCTGGAAGGGCACGGCCACAAGATGCTCCCTGGACCCTGGGCCAGTCACTCGGATGAGCACACAGCAAATCCTTCTAGCAGCTCACCTAGCGGCTCAGACCAGGGGTCTGGGAGATAGCACCGTACACACTAGATCATTCACCCGCATCCCGTTCAAAGCCAGTTCAGTTGGGTCCACCCTCAGGGTACCTTGAACACACCCACGTCTCTCCACCTCGTCTCCACCACGACACCAAGGCCACTGTCATCTCCTGCCCTCCACAGACACCTCTTAGCTGGCCCCAGCTTCTCCTGCTCACTCAGTTTCCATTCTCTACCCCGCTGCCGTAGTGACTTTTTGGAATACAACTCAGATCTTGGTTCCCCGGTCGCAAAACCCTTCACTTGCTTTCCATTGACTCAGCACAAAACCCGCGGTCCCCAGATCCTCCCTATCCGACCCCCGTCCAACTCCTGGCCTCCCCCCAGACTCAGCTCTCCCTGCTTGGGGTTCTCCCATGAACAAGCTGCTCTCTGCATGGACAACTCTTCTTTTCCCCAAATGTCACTTCCACAGGGAGGCTCCCTAAGCCCAGTCTCCAAATCAGGGCCCACAGCGCCCCGCTCTTGCCCCCTTTAGTGCCTCTCAACCATGATCAGGCATTCAGTTGCGGTGACAACTCACTTCCCATGCCAGGCCCCAGGCTCCCTGAGAGCAGCCCCGAACTCCATCTTGATCACCGTCACCCACCCAGCTCCGACACACAGGTGCGCTGGCAAGCTTGTTGATGAAGGAGTGAATGAATGAACAAACCACTGCATGGCCAGGCCAGCTGGGTGTGAGAGGGACCTGTGGATGCTCCTTGGGGAAAGGGAGGGCACAAGGGGATGGAGGAGGAGGGCTGCACAAGGCATTGCTCCCTCCCAAGGGTGGAAAAACACCAGGAGGCCCTAAAACAAAGATGCACAAAGCAGCGCTCCAAACCGAGCAGGTGCTCCTGGTAGACGTCCCCATGCCGTCCACATCCCCTCCCCACTGCAGCATGTGTTGACAATGCACAGCCACCTGATGATGCACAGCCACCTGACAATGCACAGCCACCTGCAGCAGCCCGGCCTCCAAAGCCGTCAAGGGCCACATCTCTCCCTCATTCAAAGAATGGGAACTGGCAGTGAGGACCGTGGCCATTTGCCAGCTGCCCAGCTTCCCAGGCATCTGCTTTGGGGTGAAATTGGACAGGTCTACCTCAAATTCCTAGACCAAAGGTTGGGAGGGCCCTTAGAGGCATCTGGGGTGCCACCGGCACAGGATGGCAGGTTTGGGGAATGCATGGTGGCATGTCCATGTCTGTAGCCTCTTTAACAACCCCCACTTTCTCACATTGAACTGAACCACAAGCAAACACCTCTTGCAGTGGCTGGAGCTCATTTCTGGAATCAGGTTAACTGTGAAAAGGGGACTGGATTCCCCTCCAGGGGCTCAGTTCCTGCAGGTGAAGAACTTGAGCCACTTCTCTGGAGCTGCCGCTTGGCCAGAGCCCTTGGCAACTTTTCTTCCTGTCCCTTGAACAACCCAGCCATCTTATGGGAAGTTGGGGTGACCACCAGGCGGATCAAGCCTTCCTATCCTTCCTCGCCCACCACCCCAGCTCTCCAAAGATGATCGCTGGAGTAGGGGCAGTGCACCCAGAACCTTCCAGAAGGAGGAACTTTGGCTGCCATTAAGGATCACTCCAGACTCTGGTGACTGGCACCACCTCTGTGCCTCATGGCCTGTGCTCCCCCTGCACCAGAGGGCAGGCCCACATCCCCTCACCACGCACCAGCAGAGCCCTCCAGGGAACGGGGATAGAGCTGAGGATCAGGGACTCCTGCCCCTTCTGTTGAGGACACCGAGCAGTCTCCAGGCCTGCATCTGAGATGGTAACCACAGAATTCAGGGTAGGTCTCTGCCCCTGAGCACCGGGGAGGCATGGGAGGGCGGTAAGGCCGCTGCCCTCAGCACCTGCACACCCCCTGGATGGGGCTCCCAGCCCGGAGATGCCTGGGGACTCTAAGGCGTCACGGGGCTCCCCACCCACCACCCTACAGGGCAGCTCTTATGCTGAAGAGGGAAAGAGAAGGAAGTTCTGGGCTAGGTGTAAGGATGGAGCTGCAGCCATGAATGGGAGCGTGTGTAGGTGTGAGTGACACACATCCTCTATGTGGGTGTGACACATGTCCTGTTGTGGTGGGTGTGAAATGACAGCGTGTCCTGTTGTGGATTTGAGTGACACATGTCCTGTGTGCAGGTGCGAGACACATGGCCTGTCTGTAGGTGAAGTGATGCATGTCCTGTGTGTGGTGTGAGTGACACATGTCCTCAGTGTGTGGGAGTGAGGGAAAGGACACATGTCCCTGTGTGTGGCGTGTGGACATATGTCTGTATTGAGTGTGAGTGAGAAACACATGTCCTGTGTGGTGTGTGTGACACGTCCTGTGTGTGTGTGAGGACACATGTCCTGTCTGTAGGCTGTGAGTGATGCCATGTCCCTGTGTGTGGGTGTGACCACATGTCCTGTGTGTGAGTGTTGAGGACACATGTCCTGTGTGTGGGTGTGACACATGTCCCTGTGGTGTGGGTGTGAGGACACATGTCCTGTGTGGGGTGTGACACATGTCCTGTGTGGTGGGTGTGACATGTGTTCTGTGTGGGTGGGTGAGGACACATGTCCCTGTGTGTGGGTGTGACACATGTCCCTCTGTGTGGTTGTGAAGGACACATGTCCCTGTGGTGTGGGTGTGAGGACACATGTCCTGGCCTGTGGTGTGGGTGTGAGTGACACATGTCCTGGTGTGACATGTCCCTGTGTGCAGGTAATGAGGCACATGTCTGTGTGTGGGTGTGAGGACACATGTCCTGTGTGTGGGTGTGAGGACACATATATCTGTGTGTGGAGTGTGATGACACATGTCCTGTGTGTGGGTGCGAGTGACCACATGTCCTGTTTATAGTGAGTGAAGAAACATGTCCTGTGTTGGGTGTGACACATGTCCTGTGTGTGGGTGTGACATGTGTCTGCGTGGGGTATGAGGACACATGTCCTGTGTTTGGAGTGTCAGTGACACATGTCCTTCCTGTTGTGGGTGTGAGTGACACATGTCCCTGGTGTGTGGTGTGAGTGTGGACATGTCCCTGTGTGTGGGGTATGAGGACACATGTCCTGTGTGTTGGGTTGCACATGTCCTGTTGTGTGTGAGGACACATGTCCGTGGTGTGGTGGTGAGTGACACATGTCCTGTGTGTGTGTGAGGACACATGCCTATGTGTGTGGGTGTGACACATGTCTTCTGTGTGTCGGATGTGAGTGACACATAGTCCTGTGTGCTGTGTGAGGACAAAATGTCCTCGTGTGTTGGTGGTGACACATGTCCTGTTGTGTGGGTGTGAGTGGACACATGTCCTGTGTGTGGGTGTGACACATGTCCTATGTGTGGGTGTGAGTGACACATGTCCTGTGTGTGTGTGAGGACACATGTCCTGTGTGTGGATGTGAGTGACACATGTCCTGTGTGTGAGGACACATGTCCTGTGTGTGTGAGGACACATGTCCTGTGTGTGGGTGTGACACATATCCTGTGTGTGTGAGGACACATGTCCTGTGCATATGACTGAGTACGGTGTGTGAGCATATGTCTGCACATAAGCATGTATGTGGCGTGTGGCCTTATGCACGCTCGAGTGAGCATGTCTGGGCATGACCGTGACTAGGTGCTCACAGATGTGTGTTCACATGCGTGTGTGTGTGTGCGCGCGTCAATCTGTGCAAGGCGGTACATAAGTGATTTCATCTGGTGGGCGGCGGGTCCAGATGCAAACGTGTGCCTGGCACAGGGGTCCGTGAGTCTGGATGCAACTCCACAGGAGGAGAGACCTGGGGTGTGGGGGGGGGGGTCACAGTGGGACAGCAGGTCCTGCCAGGCCATTTGTGAAGCCTGTGCTGTGTTCGCATGGAGGAAAAGGGAGCCCAGAGCCTGGGGCATCAGCTCTGCCAATTCCCACGCTGGGACTGAGGGCTGGCATGCGGCCAGAATGCAAAAGGAAAAGAAAACAGCAGAGGCAGGAAAGCGGAGGGCAGCCCGGGGTCCACAGAGGGCCCTGCAGCCCCTTCCCAGCAGGCCCAGCCAACCAGGTGGGCAGTGGCTGTGGGGCCCGGACAACCAACGAGGGGAGATAGACTGCAGGGTCCGCCAGCCTGATGGTCCAACAGCTGGACACGGGGCCCCAAGCCCAGGCCTCACCCTGGGCACCCCCGACTATAGGTGCCAAGGTCACAGGTGCACCAGAGCCCAGATCCAGGGCAGTATCCAGTGGCCTGGACCCCCATCGATTCTGCCAACCCCACCTGTGTACAAGGCAGAAGGGCACCAACTCTGTCCCGGGTTTCTGCAACAACACAAGCCGTAGATAGCACCCTTGACATAAATAACTCCATCTTAAGAGTCAGACTCTATTTCACATTTCACAGGGCACTTTGCCAACAAGGACAAGATGCCTTTTGCTTAATAAACAAATTTAAAAACTAAAGACTGCATGTAACACAAACAAGCACACTCCACTCTCAGGCCTCACTGAGGACTCCGTGGTCATAACACGAGCAGGCCTTCAGCTGCTGAAAAGGGCTGTCCTCGTGGAAAGAAGTCAGCATCTGCCCCAAAGTCTCTGCCATATCAGAGTCCCTTGCAAGGCCCACGGAGGCCACCAGGGCCAGACCAGGAGATGCTTTTTGTCTTTGTTCTGTCTTTTTTTGTCTTTTCTCCCGTTAACCCTTTCTCCTATCTCGTTTTCTCCCAGTGTTCAATGTGACTTTGTTTGTTGTGAAATGTTTAATCTATAGCATTTATATATTAAGTACACTATGATATATAGTTTGCAATGTTGACGGGCGTGTGGAGTGGCGGGAGCCTGTGTGCGTGTGGCTCTGACTGTAGAGTAAACTGGAAGCACAAAGGAGAACCGCCTCCTCGGGAACTCCATGGAGCTCACGGCCTCTGTGACAGAAACAGCATCAATAAAGTCTGACATTGTGGAAAGACATGATCGTGCATGGACCTGGTCATCTCTGAGCCTGCACCGCTCATGAGACAAACCATCACAACATCTCCCTACAGAGTCAAAGCCTGCACAGGCCATGGATTTCCTGAGAATATGTTTGTCCTCCCTGGACAGCCCAGCATCCCCCAGGTAGCAAGGGGCCAGGAGGGGACAGGAGTGACCAGGAGGGGACAGGAGTGGCCAGGAGACAGGAGTGGACAGGAGTGGACAGGAGGGGACAGGAGGGGCCAGGAGGAGACAGGAGGGGCCAGGAGGAGACAGGAGGGGACAGGAGTGGACAGAAGAGGACAGGAGGGGCCAGGAGGAGACAGGAGTGGACAGGAGGGGACAGGAGGGGCCAAGAGAAGACAGGAGGGGACAGGAGTGGCCAGGAGGAGACAGGAGGGGACAGGAGTGGACAAAAGAGGACAGGAGGGGCCAGGAGGAGACAGGAGGGGACAGGGGTGGCCAGAAGGGGACAGGAGGGGACAGGAGGAGACAGGAGTGGACAGGAGGAGACAGGAGTGGACAGGAGGGGACAGAAGTGGCCAGGAGGTGAGGTGACAGGAGGGGACAGGAGGGGACAGGAGTGGCCAGGAGGGGGTGGGACAGCCTGGAGAGAAGCTCTGGGTAGTCGCACTAAGGCACCCTCCCTGGGTCGTGGGTACCTAAGGGTCTGCCCCAGAGTCGAGGGCTAGGCAGGCTGGGCACAGAGAGGGGCTCCAAGGTCCTGCAGCCCCAGCCTTCACAGAGGCAGAGCCAGGTCCAAGCTCTCTAGACTCAGTTCTTGCTCCATCTGCAAATCCAGAATCCCACCCCTTCTCTCCGCCCCTCCTGATCCCCCGAACTCAGCCCTGTCACCTCTCATTAGGGCCACCATGAAGCAGCCCTCACTGCCACCTCTGCTCCTGCACAGCAGGCCCAGCCTGTCCTTTGCACAGATCTTGCCCCTGCCCTCATGAGGGCCCCAGGCCTATCCCCCCTGTGGTGGGGGGAATCCTGTCCCCCAAATATTCCTGTCCTCCTGTGACCTCCAAATGTGACCCTGCTTGGAAATGGGATCTTTGCAGATGTGAAGACCACGACTGAGATGAGGCCCTGCTGGATTAGGGTGGGCCCTAGGGCCTACAGAAAAGGCCCCAGAGACACACAGAGGGGAGACGACCACGTAGAGACGGAGGCAGAGCGGGGAATGAGGCGTCTACAACCACGAAATACCATGGCGGCTGGAAGAGATAGGAAGGACCCTCCCCCCAGAACCGGCTGGAAGAGATAGGAAGGACCCCCCCCCAGAACCGGCTGGAAGAGATAGGAAGGACCCTCCCCCCCAGAACCGGCTGGAAGAGATAGGAAGGACCCCCCCCCAGAACCGGGCTGGAAGAGATAGGTTAAGGACCCCCCCCCCCCAGAACCTCAGGAGTGGGCACAGCGTTGCTGAACACCTTGATCCGAGGCTTCTCTCCTCCGGAACTGAGAGAGAGCACATTCACGCTGGCTTCAGCACTTGGCTTGTGGTCCCTTGCTGCGGCAGCCCCGGGAGCTCATATCTGCACCCCCCCACCCCACGCCCGTCCCATTTGCTCCAGACACAAGATCCTGCCTCAGGACCCCGCACTTTCTATTCCCTATTCTGGGATCTCTTCCCAGGCATGTGCAATGCCCACCCCTCACATCAGCAGACCACCACCACCTGGACAGAGGAGCCTTCCTGGACCCCTATCCAAGCCAACACCACTCAGCTCTGACTATGGAGCGAACCGTAGTTCACCCTACCCTCTGCCCCTTCCTCCTGCCTCACTTTTCTCCATAGCATTTCTCATGGCGAGCATTTCTCATGGCGGCTTCATCCTTTCCTGCGTGTCCCCTGCAAGGACAGGAGCCCCAGGAGGTCAGGGCAGGTGCAGGTTTCTGTTCACTGCTACCCTCTGGGTCCTGAGCACCATGCCAGCCGCTGCCAGGCCTCCATGACCATGTGTCAAGCAGATCGCCTGCATCAGCCCTGTTCAACACAGACTTTGGGGTACTGTTTCATCTCTGTGACTTTGTGGCTTCTTTATTTTTCCTTTCTAAGACAGCCTCTCGATTCAAGGCGCAATTAGTGTAGAAAAGCCTGTATAGTCTGTCTCAGGAATCCACAGAGCACATTCACATATTAAAGGCTCTGAGAATTCCTGCAAAAAAAGAAATCTGCTGAACTCTGGTTTAGGAAGCACTTACTGGAGCACAGGATCCCGTCCCAGTGCCTGTCACAGCCCACGGAGCTGGTGCAGCTCCTAGCTCCACACTGAGGCCCTGCCTCTCCATCCAGGGACCTCCCCTTCCCCCAGGCCAGGCCAGCACAGCCCATATGAAGAGTTGCGGGGGATGGGGGACTGCAGGCAGGGTCTTCCTGGGCCTCATTCCTCCACAGTTCCATCTCAGGGTGCACATGTGGAAGGACCGGCGAGTCAGCTGCTCCAGGCTGGCACTCATCTGCCACTCTGCCCACCTGGGAGCCCGGCTTGGAGGAGGGGTGCCCAAGGTAACTGGTGCTGCCAGGACCAGGGGGACTCTGGCTGAAACATTGTCAGGGTCTGGGAAAAATCTGGCACTGGATCATGATAAAAGCAGAATTCAGAGAATTCCTGAGCAGGAAGGACACGCCCCAGCAAGAGAAGTAGTTCCGAACCCCACTGCACCCGGGCCACAGGCTCTGCAGGGCCTCATGGGCTTGGGAAGGCCCGGTCATGAGGCCCCGCCGCCCCACCCGGCACTAAGTAAGTGGCTCTCAGGGAAATCATAACACGATTAGCAGCTTCCGGCCAGTCTCTCACGGGCGTCAGCCTACTGCTCGCTCCTACACAAACACGGCAGGGCTCCCAGGTCCTGACATTGTCCTCCATGGCCGGGTTTCCAGGTCACACGGAAGCAAGGAAATCTCCAGTGACTAGGGGTGTGGGGACATCATTGGCTCAGGGGCCTCCCCTGTCCTTCCCCTGCCAGCAGGGGCTGGAGGGCGACAGAGAAACGAGGAAGGGGCAAAGGGTGAGAAAAGGGAAGGCAGAGGCAGAGCCAAGCCCTGACCCACAGGGCCCTCTAAAGAGTGAGCGTCTGTACTGCACGGGGGCGTGCACCCCACTGCCATCCTCCGGCTCTCAAGGACAGCGGTGCCCTGGGCTGGGGAGCAGGGAGGACCCTGGTTGGGTGCGGCCCCAATGCCCACAGGCACACTGGCTGGGGAGACCGTGAGCAGCCACGCGTGACTCTCAGCTGACCCCACAGAGGGAGAGCCTCCCAGGGGCTGAGGGGCTTTGGCACCTGCAGGGACCCTGAGACTCCCACCCAACACAAGCCCCTGACCCCGCCAGCAGCTGCGCCCTGCCCTCCTTGCATGAGCCGGCAGAGATGGGAAGCGCACAACAGAGCTGGAACGTGGTGTCGGAAATGCTCGGCTCACCCGGGGCAGGAAGGCAGAGCCTCAGCTGAGCATGGGGAGGCGGGAAGAGACGTCCCAGAACCACCGAGCAGCGGGTAAGGCCCTGGGCTCCGTCACCAGAGAGCCCTGCCCACAAGCCCCTGTACCCAAGCCCTTGGCCAAGAGATGCCGTGACCGAGGTGCCCGATCACCGTGTGTGCCACGGCCACGGTCACTGCTGCTAACAGGAGTCACCACAGGCCAAGCAGGCTGCACCCAGGCCTCCTCCTCTAAGAACAAGAGCTGGCATTGCTTGAGTGCTTACTGTATACAGGCACCAAGCAAAGGCTCCACATGAAGTGACTCATTTAATCCCAGGTTTTCAGGTGGACGTTGTCACACCCACGTCCTGGAGCTCAAGGCCTGATGGGGCCTCCAGCAAGGGGGCTGGTGGGAGCGGCTACCAGGTCTCAGAGCTCAGCAGGTACCTGGGGGAACTGAGCCCAGGACTGAGCCATGTTTTCCACTCTTGGCTGCCTGGACGGGCATCGGCATCCAGCCCATCAACAAACACTTGCTCCCCACGCTGGCTCAGGCCAGGCCAGGGTCCCCAAGGCCACCCATTCTGCCCTGCCAGGGCGCTCCTATGGGATGCAGAGAAGCCCCCAGCCCTGGCCGGCCCAACAACCTCACACAGTGGCCCTGGGAGAGCAGCCGGTCCAGAGAGAGGCTGGCACGGGGCCCCCAGGCCTGCGGGTCCCGGCGTGCAGCCCACTCCCCTGAGAGGGGCAGCTTGAGGAAGGGCCTGCAGGCTTCCCTGCCTGGACTGGAGGCCTCGTGGCAGGGGAGGTCCAAAAGCCTTGGCCAGGCCACCCGCTGACCCTGACTCACTGCTCCCTCTCTGACGTTCCAGTGTCTGCCCCCAGACACTCCTGCAGTCCCCAGCACCACCCCCCAGACCCCCGCTGGCCCTCATCTGCCCATCCTCACTTCTGCAGGCCTCGTCACACCCTGGCCACATGAGAAGCATCTGCTCACGGTCAGCCTCCCAGCCATGGGCTCCACGTGGGTGAGCACCCGCTGCCAGGGTCCTCGAACCCCCAGTACTCAGCAGCAGCTGAGCCAAAACCCAGCAAACAATTGAGTGACCAAATAAACGAATGACTCCATGGCTAGCACAAGACACACCAGGAAGCACCCCTCCAACCCTTGGGGCTCAGGCATAGCCCGTGTGAACGCTGACTCCCACCCACCCACCGCCTCCCTCATTTGCTGGGACCCAGCCGTGGGGGTGAACAGAGCGGCCGGAGAAGCAGATTACAGGGCTTCCCGGGGCCATGAAAATAAGGAAATAAAAGTAGAACACACAAACAAGCAAATCCTGCGCTAAAAACGAATTTTTAAAAAACAATAAGAAAAGCTCAAGTCCAGGATCCGTGTGGGGACCCTGCCAACGTGACAACCAGGACCCCCACCCTCCCCTGCCC
>NW_016807514.1:2054499-2072050 GCF_001698545.2 Rhinopithecus bieti | reverse complement strand
AAATAAATAAATAAACATAAAAGTAAAAAACAAAATAAAATGTGGGGAGTGCGTGACTCTCAGCCACACTCCATGGCACAGCCTGTCCCTCACTGGCAGGATGCTACCTCAATGTTTTAGCAGAGACCAGCTTTATGGGACAGGGTCCCATGACCTCTGTGCCAACCCCTCCCAGCGGGGGACACTGACCCCTTTGCCCAGGCAGCTGCACCTGTGGGACTCCTGTCCCCACACCTGAAACTCTTCCCAAACACCTGTGTAGCTGTGAGCCCCAGTCCTTTCACAAAGCAGAGGCTTGAGAGCCTCCCGCTCAGCTCAGACCACCCAATTCCAGTCCCGGGCCCGCACCTCTGAGCCCCAGCACACCAGCACCTGCCTGGGTCAGGTTGTACGCAGCACAGGCCTCTTGAATTGTGCTGGTTACATACAGAGAGAGGAAGGAGCAGCTCCCTTGCACCCACTGAGGCTGAGGCCTGCCACCCAGCCCAGATTGGCCTTAGGAGAACATGGTATAGGGAAACGGGGCAGGGTGAGGGACTCAGGGAGCTGGGAGTGAGCGTGGTATGGCAGGTGAACCCCGAACTAGGCTCAGGGGTACATGAACCCACAGACACCAATGCGTGGCCCCAGGACACCCTCAGACACCCTGCCAATGGCAGGCTCCCATCCTCTGGCAGAGCCAGCAAAGTGGACTGACCCCACCCGGCCCCAGCTCTCTTTCCACAGCTCTGCCAGCCTCAGCTGAGGTCACTTTTGCAGCCTTTGGCAAGCGGCGTTGCTGAGCGAGTGGCCCCTGCGTCGCTCGTGTTGCCGCGGAAGGGCGATCCCCACCAGGCCAGGCACAGATTCATGACTCTGCTGAGTCATCTGGGGTGGAGGTGGAGGGGAGGGCAGGGAGGCGCAGGCGGCACTCACCCGAGAGGCAGCCCTGCTCGCCGGGCTGCTGCGTCCACCCTCGGCAGCACCTGAGCACGGTCCGGGTCTCCGTGGTATACACCTGCCTGTAGCCCATGTAGTAGACAGTTCTAGAAAGAAAAAGAAGGGAAGTGCTTACCATCGCAGGACCAGCTGTATTTGGCTCTCACTCACCCCTGGGGCGACTGACTGCATCAGCCGAGTTCCCAGCTGCACAGGCTGTGGAACCAAGGTTCTCGAGTGGGGTGGCTGATGCCAATGCCCAGCCAGGTTCCTCTGAATGAGGCGGCAGCATGGAGGCAGCAGGGGCTGTGCTGGAGCCAGCGACAGTGGCCTTGTGCTGCATGCAACCCGGGAACACACTACCCCACTGCCTCTGCCCGGCCCCTTCCCTCCCCACGGTGGTCCTGGCTCCAGGCTGGCATTGGGATGCGCATCTCACCGCTCACCTGGCTCTCAGTGCCTAGAGAGCGCCTAGCCCTGGAGCCAGAATGGCTTCTGGGATGAGCCAAGTGGGCCTGTGGTGCCCGGGGCTGGGTGGGCTGTGCCAGACAGGGGAGGTGCCAGTTCAGACTCCATATTCTCAGTCCACCAGTGAAGCAGATGGCCCCAGTAGGAGCCCCACACACAGGTGTCATGGCCACTGACCCCTACACCTAGGAGGACGAAGCTGAGCTGGGGAGACAGAGGGGACCTGGAGGAAGTGGTTATGGGGAGCAGCAGGAGGACCTGTGTGGGCCCAGGTCAGAGAGGAGATGCCATAGCGGGCAGGCAGGGAGGGCTTCCCCGGGGCAGTGTGGCCAGGGCAGCCTTGGTCCACAGGCTGGCTCCTGCTCGGATGGGACGGGCTGGGGCTGTCACTAAGGCTGAGCAGAAAATGGTAGGGCTCCCTGGGAGATGCCAGTGTCCTCCTGGGAATGGGCAGCCCAACAGGGCCAGTGTGAGAAGGTGCCCACAGCCAGACAGACCACAGCTACCCAGAGGACACGCCGTCCCTCTCCCCAAGTCCAGAGGCTGCCCCAGGCCGCCAACACCGTGCAGCCCGCAAAGCTGGGTCACCTCAGGACACCCTGCGCCATGCCCTGCCCAGCCCCTGTCTCCTCCCTGCTCCTGCAGGCATCACCAGCCCCCTGCATGGGAAGTCTTGGCAGAGCATTTGGCAAGGGGCCTGCCTCTCCCACTCTGGGACTTGCCCTGAGCAGAGGGAGGGTGGGAGGTGGGGGCACCCCAGCCCACACAGCCCCAGCAAGCCTCCCACCATCACACCCCCGGCCTGGGGCTCCTAAGTCTCAATTCCTCCTTGCCTGGGACTCTTCCAACTCAAGCTACCCCCAACAGGTCGCCAACCACCCGCTCCATGCCCCCTAAAGTGAACAACCCTTGGAGAGGACTGGTGGGCCTGCAGACCCCGCAGCCCCTGTGACGACCGACCCCTCATTGCCCTGCAGCCACCACCAGCTCGCACAGGTTCCACTGCCACCAGAGAGCTCATTCAGGCAGGGCTGGGGTCATCAGAGAAACGAGGCCTCTGCCACACGAGTGCCTACTTCTCTGCCTTCTGGAAGGTTCGCTGCCTCTCAAGGAAGCTCCTTTCCTGCTTCCTCAGAGCATGGGCCACATCAACCCCAGGACCTGCCCACCAACCCTGCCGTCCTTCCCCGGGGAGCCACCCTGATGCCTGGGTCCTCACCCTTCCACCGCCCAAGCAGCCTCCACCCTCACTCTAGCAAGAACCAGCAAGACAGATGGCCACTTGTGCCACCTGCCCACCCGGACGCCCTGTCTCCTGCTGCTTGTTCTGCAGTGACTAATGTCCACACAAATTCAGGCCCACCCAGATGTGACCTTACTTCTTGGAAATAAGATCTTTGCTTCACCTGCAATCTAGTTAACATGAGGTCATTCACAGGGGATGGGAGGCCCCAATCCAGTGACTGGCGTCCTTATAAGAAGAGGGAAATTTGGACGCAGGCACAGGGGATGGCCGTGTGAAGAGGAAGGCAGAGACTGAAGTGGCGGCCACAAGCCAAGGCACTCCCAGACAGCTGGCAGCAGAGCTGGGGGCTGTGACAGACGTCCCCTCAGAGCCCCTGCGGGGGTCCAGCCTGCCCGCACCTTGATCTCAGACTTCCGGCCTCTGGAGCTGGGAGAGAATAAAGCCCTGCTGCTTTGAAGCCACCTGGTTCATCGGGGCTCACTGCAGCAGTGGCAGGAGACTCTCACACAGCTCTCTGCGTGGCACATGCCCACGGGTCCCAGGGCTCTGAGGCCTTTGTGTTTGCAAGGACAACTGCTCATGTGGATGTGCACAGCGGGAGGATGGAGACAGAGGCAGAGAGGGACAGAGGCGAGGCAGACAGACACAGGAAGAGAAAACGAAGGAGTTGAAGATGCACCCGCCCCGGGCCTGCCCCGCAGCCTGCAGACCCCACAGCCAGCCACCCTCCCCCATCTCTGCCGCTGTCTGCAGGGGCGGTGACCAGGGGCCCAGCCAACAGCCTGGGATCAAGGGCCCTTGAGCCTCTGGGAGTGGCCGGGGCAGCCAGGCTGCCGTCTCTGGGTAACAAAACACCCCCAGCTTGCCGGGGCTGCTGCATGGGAGGCCGGAGGTGGGCCCTGGGAACCCTGACCCAACAAACAAGCGGGGCCAGGGGCCGGCGGGCGGCTGCTTCCCGGAAGCGTGGGCTCATGCACGCGCACTGCAGAGACGCTCTGGGAGCGCCTCCCAAACCCCGTCTTGGCAGGACATGAAACCACTTGCCCGGACAGAAACCGACCACCACAGTGAACAATATTTGGCAGAGCTGAGAGTGTTTGGGCCTGTGCATGGTAAATATTTATTCCCTCTCCCGGGCTGCAATGGTGCCGGGCTATGTGCTGCTTCCCCGGGCCACTGACCACCCCCTCCATCCCCCCGAAAGAGAATGACCCTTGCTGCCCCTGCAGCCCCCGTGAAGACCAGCCCTTCCTTCCCCTGCAGCCAGCACCAGCTCACGTGGGCTCCAATGCTGAGGAGCTGGTGCCCGCAGGGCGGGGGTCGTTGTGGAAATGAGGCTGCCCCTGGGTGCCCACTTCTCTGCCTTCTGGAGCTACCAGCTCACAGTGGAGGCCACGGCTCAGGGAGTGTGGGCCTGGCGGGAGGGACCCGAGCGGCAGCTCCACCCTCAGAGCCCCTCCCCCACCCCTTCCTTCTCAGGGACCTCATTCCTCAGAGGGCGGGAGCCTCTTTACTCATAGGCCCCCCCGGCTGGGTTTGTCGGGGAAGTACCCACTGAGGGGCCTGAGAGCAAGACCCCTGAACACCCAGGCACTCTCTCAGCTGTACTCACAGCCTCACTACTCTGGGCCGGGCTGCAGCACCCATTACCCCGCGGCCCTGCCCGAGGCTGGCAGCAGGCTCCACAGCCCTGAAGGCAGACGAGGGGCTGACGCCCGCTGCCCTTCTGACCGCAGCTACCACAACACAGCCACCTCGGGGCCAGCCCGGGGAGGGGGCTCATCTTATCCTCACCGCTGCTGTGAGCCAGGTGGGGAAACTGAGGCCACAGCAGGTTCCCACCCTACTGGGGCTCATCCAGCCTGCTGGCCTCTCCCCCCAGCACTCAAGAGAGGAGGCGTCTCCTTGTCTGTCCAGGGCAGGACGGTGACCCTGCACCAGGCAAGCCAGGGTGCCCTCAGGCTGTGGGGTACGCAGTTGCTGCCTCTCGCCCTCGGCTCTCGGCCACCCTGCACCCTGCTCCAACCAACTGGGAATTACCAGTGGAGAAGAATCGCTACAGAAAGAGAAGGCCAGAAGCAAAGCCTTCAGGGGACACGCCAACTTGACCATGAGCCCACACACTGAGCGCACTGCGAACCGCAGCGACACACCGCAGGCAAAGCTGGACACCCGAGCCACATGGTTGACCCCAACAACCTGGCAGAGGCAGCATCGCGCAGGGCAAAGCGGGACATCCCGAGAAGCCGCATGGGCCACAACAAACCTGGCACGGGCACACCGGCAGTCAAAGCATGGAGCATCGCCGAGCCACCATGGTGCACCCCAAACAGGACGTAAGGCACGGGGCACCACCAGCGCAGCAAAGCCCATGTAACATCTCGAGCCATCATCGGTGCCCCAACAACCTGGACACGGCACAACCGCGAGGCACCCTCGGCAACCAGCAGAGCAAAGCAGGACAGCCCAGAGCCACATGGGCCCCAATCATGAACCTGGACACAGAAGACACACCGGGCACGGCAACGGGCACACCACAGGCAAGCTGGACATCCGCGAGCCACATGTGGGTGCCCCAGACCCAACAACCTGGCACGGGCACACCGCAGGCAAAGCTGGACATCCCGAGCCACATGGTGCCCCAACAACCTGGCACGGGCACACCACAGGCAAAGCTGGACATCCAGAGCCACATGGTGCCCTTCAGGCCTGGGCAGGGTGCCTGCCGCCAAGCCCAGCTGTGGCCTCACAGCCCGAGTCACCAGTCACCCAGCCACGTGATGGTGGAGGACTTGGTGGCAGTCTTGGCCAGCTGGCGAGGTGGCAGATGGAGGTGTGTAGAGGCTGAGGGGCGAGCGTGGTGCCCTGCCTGCCAGCACTCATGCTTGCTCCTCACTCCAGGGCCTGAGGAAGCCCAGGCCAGCCCCGACCCCTGCCCTGCTGGGGCTGTTCTGCACATGGGCACCCTATTTATGAGCCCCAGTCTGTGCCAGGCAGCCCAGAAAGGGTTAGGCTCTGACAGGCATGACCCCAGGTACAGGAGACACTGTCAGCTCAGTTCAGGGGTGAGAAAAAGGAGGCTGAGGTCACCACGCTGGTATGGGTGGAGCCAGTGATGAAACCATGAGCCTCCCGTGACACCAGCTAACCCCTGAGTCACCCCTCAGTGCCACAGTGCTCTGGGGTCCTGCCTCAGCTGCCCCGGCCTGGGCTGCAATGCCAGAGGCCTGCCCGGCCCTCGCCCCTCTGTGCCCTCCTACGGGCAGGCCGGGCCTCCTTCCCTGCATCTCCCCAGAATCCAGGGGCCTCGACTGCTCAGTGCCCCGGCTGAATGGTGGCCAAGCCAACGAGTGGCCCTGCCCATGCTGAGCCCAGTCACACATACCCAGGTGTCTGCTGCGTAGCAGAGCTGTCCCCGTGGGCGCAGGAAGAGTGGCCTGTGCCCATCTCCATGATGCCACCCAGAGCCCACCTGGGATGCTGGGGTCCCCACCAGTTCCACAGCGAGTTGGGAATCTGGTCGTAAGCACTGGGGGCTCGAGGGCGAACAGGCAAGGGCTCAGGGTTAGGGACAGGGACTCCTGATGCCAGAGGAGGAGCAGCAACGCTCTGAAAAAGGACAGGTGGGAGCCGGAGGTCGGGAGACAGGGCTGGCTCCTGGGAGGGATGAAGGGAGCAGGCCCCAGGCCGGTCTCCACCCAAAGTCTCGCTGCGTGGAGTGACGTCTGGACCAGGCATCTGAGGAGACTCCCCCAAGGCTGCACAGCTGGATTCAGCCCCCAGCGGCTTGGGAGGGGGCACAAAGAGGAAACATGGGATTTGGGAGCACCCTGTGCGCACGAACAGCCCCAGGAGCATCCCAAAGGGACAGGGGCCCGGGACGTGTGTCACCACTTCACTTGGGGCTGGTTCCAGTAAAGCACACGAGACGCCCATCCCCCCGGCACCAGGGTGGGAAGAGGCCTCTGGTTCCCCCAGGAGTGGGGGCCAGGTGAGAACAGAGTCCTCAGAGGTGGACCTCGGCCCCTCCCCAATGACAAGCCTGGGACCTTGGGGCAGAACGGCCACCTTTCGGGAGGGAGCTTTGGCGAAGAGGCCCGGATACCCTGCATTGGGTAATGCCAGGAGGGGATCCCCTGCCGGTGGCCCCCCCAGACAGGGGGACTTTGTCCACGGCTGCCCCCAGTGCCCTGCCAGGAGGCTGAGGAACTTGGTACATCAGCAACACTGCTCCCACCCTGCCTTGAGGCCAGCTGGAGACGGCAATGGAGACATCCCACCCCCATGGCAGGGGCACTTCCTCAGCTGGGCCACCAGGACTCTCTCCAGCCCTGTGCTCAGGTAGCTTCTGGCTGCTTCCAGAAACGGATCTCTTCCACCATGAGCTGCTGACGGGAGACCTGGCCGATGAGACCAAACTCCCACAGGTAAATCCACTGGCATCCACGCACACATTACATCCACAGGACGGGCCCGCGTCCGTACACGCGTTACACCCACAGGACGGGCCGGCGTCTACGCACGGGTTACACTCACAGGACGGGCCCGCGTCCACACACGGATGACAGTCAGGATAGACTAAAAGCTGCTATTTTGGGGAAAACAATGAGAGGAGCTTTCTTCTTCTTTTTGCTCAGGGCCAATGAACCTCAGCCCTCCCGAGATCTCTTGTTTAGGGGGCTCAGAGTTCCTGAACCTCAGCCCTCCTGAGATGTCTTGTTTGGGGGTCTCAGGGTCCCTGAACCTCAGCCCTCCTGCACTGGGCTGGGTCATCTGTCTGGGGCTTGTCCTGCATGTTGCAGACGCTGAGCAGCATCCCTGCCTCAGCCTGCCCAGCTCACCTGTCACCAAACCTGACTCCACATCTCCACTGTCCCGGGGTAGCAAGACAGAACCGTCCCTGAGTGAAAACCACCATTATTGCTTAATGGTTCCTTTCTCCTCTACTCTGAACACATCTGAATTGCACAGCAAACACACACTGACTGGAAAGCTGCTGGGGCCCCTCGAGCAGGCACAGCAGATGCAGGTGTCCCACGTGGACCTCATGCCCACGAGAGCAGCACAGAGCAGGGCCTCAGCTCCTCCACAGATCCCAGGCTGAGAAGCCAAACCACACTCTTATCTGAGTACGCGTTCCTGCCTTCCCTCCCTCAGACACACGGAAACCCTCCACCTGAAGTGGGTGGCTGCCAGTTCCCCACACAACCCACTTTGCAGTGGGGCTGGCTCTGCAGAGCCTGAGACTATAAAACGGGAGAGGTGTGCACAGGCACTCAAGTTCGGTGTTGAAATAAAATCCTGAGCAATAAAAAGTTTCACGTGTGTTTGGGAACAAGGCCCTAGGGCCAAGCAGCAGCAGTCTCCTGCCGGGCCCCTGGCAGGCTGAGACCACTCTCCCCCTCCTGCGTGGCCAGCATCCTCCTGGGCCAGGTGCTTGACTAAACAGGAGAGGGCTACAGCATCTGAGTAGCCCCATGGCAGCCTCACCCAGAGGGTGGGAGAGGCCTCAGGCTCAGATGAGGGCTTCAGGCAGGGGGTCCGCGTGGCCCCGGGACCAGGACGGAGTCCCAGCCTCAGCTACCCAGCTCCTGGGTGGTCAGTGCTGCCCTTTATGTGAACAGAGCCCCTCCCCCAACATGGGACCCTGGGGCCCCTGCACCTACCTCCGCTCATGGCCCATGCACCACGCCTGCCACCCGCAGCCGGCCTTCCACACTGGCACCGTGTGGCTGAAGGCCTGCACGCACGGCTGGCGATGGCCCACCAGGGTCAGCTCCTGCTCAGCACACACGTGGGGCCTGGAACAGAGACACAGAGAGTCAGCGCCTCGGCCACCCCTAGCCGGCAGCACCCACCCCTCCTGCACCCCCAGCTTTGGGTGCCAGCTCATCTGGAGTGAGGTCCAGACCCATGGCCAGGCCTCCACAGCACAGTGCCCGTGCCAGTGCCCCAGGCCGACCGTGGGTCCCAGGCTTGAGGGCACAGGAGCTCAGGGGAAAAGGCAAGATGACTGCCATATCCCGATGCATGGGCTACAGCGTGGCTCCTGGTCCTTCAAGACCTCAGGACACAACCACCAACGAGGCTGCCTCAACAGACAAGAACTATAGCCTCAAGGGACCATCACGCCTGGTCCAGAATCCAGGACCAAGCCCGGGCCCATCTGTCCTCTCCACCCCAGCCCTCCCCGCCTTGCTTCAGAGATGTCCCAAGGCCTGCTGCTGCTGGGCACACGGCTGAGCGGGAATTCGCCCACGGCAGAGTGGGGTGAACACGGGCCCATTCGCTGTGAAGTCAGCGGCTCCCTGGCATCATATTACCCGCACTGGTGAGTGTTTGCTCTCAGAGGAGGAGGTAAAAACCCCAGGCCCATCCCTGCCAAGCTCCTTCAGGTCCCCTCCAAGGCCTCTCCAGCCCAGAGCCTGCATAAACCAGGGGAGGGGAACACACCAGGGACAGGTGCCCTAAGCCAGCCATCCAGACCCCACCGGGCTCGGAGCAGGTGGAGAAAGGACTCAGACCCTTCAGGGGGAAGCGTCAGAGGGAGGGACCCTCCAAAGACGGCCACACGGGCCAGCACCCCCAGAGCAGGGGCTCACCCCTGGCCTAGCCTGACCGATGGGTGGGGCGGGCTCCCTCCACAGAGGCAAATTTGAGGGGAAAGGACAAGACTCCAACGCTCGTGTCCCACTGAGTCAGGTCACGTCTGGGGGGCCTCAGAGGAAAGAAGAGGTTTGTCCTGCTCTCCCAGCTCTGGGCTTGCTACCTAGAACCAGGGCCAGGCACACCTGGTGTGGGCCAGTGTCTCCCCTCCAGCCTCAGTGCAGCAAGCCTGGCAGATCCCGCCAGAACCCCTCCCACCTCCTAGGGGCAAGCAGGTGGCATGAGTTCCCCCAGCCCCTCATCAGAGGTCCCCACTCCACCAGGAATATTGTCCAGGCTCGGTACCGCCCTCTGCCCAGGCCTTGCCAGGAGCCCCTAACCTGCTGCTGCCTGTTGGGCCAGACCCTGGCTCAGCACTCAGAGACTGCCCGCCCCTTCCAGCCACCCTGGCCCCAGGCCAGCCACTCCCAGATGGAGGCTCTCGCGATGGAGGACTACATTTTTCCTCTTTCCTGGGGCTTGTGCTGTGTGGGAAGCCCTGTGTCCCCTCTGACTTCAGCTCAGCCCCTCGGGCTGAACAAATCCAGAAAGCACAGACCCAACACAGCGGCACCAAGCTGAGAGTGGCAAATGGCAGGGCCTCACCAGCTGGGACAGCAGGGGCTCCACCAGGCAGCTGTGGCACACAGAGGAGGGACCCTGGCCTCCAGCTGCCCACCCACAAAGGGGCAGATGAAGGCTGGGA
The DNA here is from genome assembly GCF_001698545.2 of Rhinopithecus bieti. Taxonomy (NCBI): domain Eukaryota; kingdom Metazoa; phylum Chordata; class Mammalia; order Primates; family Cercopithecidae; genus Rhinopithecus; species Rhinopithecus bieti. The sequence continues at coordinate 2,062,067 of NW_016807514.1, read as the reverse complement.
CCAGAGTCCAGCTCCAGATCTCCAGTCAAGTCCGAGAGGGGCTGGGGCTGCGGCTGGCCACGTCCTGCCTGTGACCTCCTGCCGAGAGGTTTTGCCCACACTCTCCCGCAGTTTCCCAAACTGCCCATCCCAGGGCTGAGGCTTGCCCACCCAAGGCAGCATTGATCTCTGGAGTCCAAGCCCAGGTGACTGCAGGGCAGGGGCACAAGGCAGGGTATGAGGCAGGGCAGAGCTCCCCCTGGCCATGAGCAGAGTCCAGGCTCCCTACCAACTCCCAGACGGACCTGCAGCTGCAGCTGAGAAGCCTCCACAGCCATGGGGACCCTCCAGCCAGGTGGAATCAGCTGCAGGAACCCAGGGCAGGTGGAAAGGCTCTGCCATTGCCTCTTCCTGCACCAGGAAGACAACTCCCTCCTGGGCAGGGAGCAAGACTTCCAAAAACCCTGACTATTTCTACCTGCGAGCCAGGGAAGAGGTGACTCGCTCAGGAGTGCCTCCTCCGTGCCCAGCACCAGGTCCTTTCCCGATGTTACATCATTGAATCTCACCCCTCCCAGGGAGGAGGTGACAGTGACCCCCTGATCTGCTCAAGGTCACCAGCTAATGAGAGGTACAGACAGGACTAAGGGCCAGGCCTCTCCCACCTTCCGCCAGCACTGTTTGCCCTCTGTGTCCCAAGAGCCACGGATCCCAGCGTGAGAACAGGGGAGGGGGCAGGGCCAGAGGTTGGATCAGGGCCAGAGGGTCACGTCTCCAGGGAGGTCCCTCCTCAGCCTCCCTGGGGCTGGGTCCTGACCTCATTCCTGACCCCTAGACTACAGCACCTATGGGGGATGGTCTCACAGCCCCCAGGGCCACTGCCCCACTCCATCCTGCTGTGACCCAAGGCTGACCTCTGTGGATCACATCCTCCCAGCACCTGCACACAAGCACACTCTCTCTCTCTCACACTCACACTCTCAATCACACACAAACTCACATTCACACACATTCACAACCACTCATGCACACCCACAGAGTCACATACTCACAATCACATACACCCTTACTCATACTCAATCTCACATACCCACACACAGTCACACATACTTTACACGGACTTGAACACACACGCTAACACACAATGCACTCACACATACTCTCACACACACAATCACACAAACACAGTCACACACATTCACAAGCACACTCAATCACACACATTCACACTCACATGCATGCTCACACACTCAACATGCTCATACACTCATACATGTCCACACACACCCAATCACACTCACTATCATACCCACATACAATCACATACACACAAACTCACAATCACACATTCACACTCAAAATCACACACCACCCTCAACACACATACACTCACAACACATATATACACACAATACATATATAAATTCACACACAATAACACATACAATTCCACACTCAAACACAAATCCACAATATATTCATACACACTCTCACACACACACATTCACAATCACACACACACTCATACAATGACATACACTCACACACATACCAACAATCACACACATAACTCATTGAACACACACACTTCTGTACTGTCACACATGCTCACCACACTCCACCACACTCGCACACAATATGCACACTCAACTCCATTCTCACACACACTTCAGTTACACACACAGGCACACACATCACATCTACACACTTTGCCCTCTGGCTGCAGGGGTGGGTTTAGTCAATGGGGGGTTTGGCCCTCCTGTCAGGGGCAGGGGCCACACCCCCTCTCTCCAGGTTCCAGGACCCAGCCCCCACCCAAGGGATGGCGTTGGCCTCACGGTGGCACCCCCCTGCTTCCTCACCCATGCACCTTCCACACAGCATACACCCCTTTGTGAAGACCCCTCCCCAACCCCTCCTGGGACAGTGTCACCCCTGTCCTCCTCCTACTAACAGATACACTGTCCCCCTGAAACTCAAAAAGCCACACTTTCATGTAACAGTGTCAAATATGGGATCAGAGACGGGTGTTTTAAAGCACTAGTGCATCTTGGAGGGCAGAACTCGTGATGAATGCACCCACCCCACCGACCGTCGGGCTCTAGGGATGCAAAGCATCACGCACTGGTTCTCAACGTGGGCTCCCCCGGCCAGGACCAGCAGCCCCTCCTGGGAACCTGCAGAAATGCACACTCCTGGGTGCCACCCTGGTCCACTGAATGCAGGATGCTGGGGGTGGGGCCCAGCATTCCTCGGGGAGGGAAGGATTGCGTGTGTTTGCCCAAGCCCACCAGGGGATGCCGGAGCACACTCAAGCTTGTAATCCCAGGCCTAGCGGTTTGTAGCAAGGTCTCACTGCCAGGCAGCCTGGGTTTGACTCTCAGTTCCCCACAGCCCGTCTTTAAGACATGCAGGTTACTGAGCCTCTGTCTCAGTTTCGTCACCTGTAAAATAAGGATTCACAGCACTGACCTTGCCAGGTTGTCATGAGGGTTAGATGAGCCCGCACAGAAACGGGCTCCTGACAGCTCTCAGGAGGTGTGAGCTAGTGTTATTGCAGATGCTGGGACTGTTTATTCCGGAGAAAGTGTCACTCGTACCTCGAAAGTGGGCCCATAGGAACTGCTACAGGCATTGAACTCTTTTGCTGCCCCTGTGCCTTGCAACGCACTTACCCATGGTGAGCCCTGGGCACAGGTGGCCTTGAACTCCTTGCCACAAAAAAACAGAAGTGGGGGGCGGGGTGGGGGTAGGCCGATGATCCGCGAGCTTCTGGGCTACAGGGTCCAGCCCCTGACTCTGCTATGGCCCCTGTGCTGAGGGCAGCCACTGTGAAGGGACTCTGTCACCATCTCAGGATGGAGATGACACAGAGAGGGCAGAGCTGTGAGCCTAGGTTTTCAGCAGACACCCCAGGCCTGGGGCTTGCTGTGCAGCCTGAGGAATCACTGACTGTCTCTGAGCCCTCAATGCAGCATCTGGAAAACAGGTGTGATGACAGCTCGGGCCCCTGGGGCTTGGAGACATCGGGGACATGGCCGGGGCTGGGGGTCCTGAGGGGTTGGGTGCTCCCTTCTGAAGGGCCTTCTTGTCCCTCCTGGCCCTCCTCAAACCTCAATCTCAGCTGCCACTAACCAGCAAGATGACAATGCTGAAGGACTCACCAAGACCACTTGCCAACCCCACCCTCGACCACCCAGCAGCCCTTCCCGCACATCACACCTGTCACTCTCCAGGCCCCTGCCCACCTGGTGCGCCCTATGTCTCCCCAGTAACTTCTCCCCCTCACGGCTCTCCCCAAGGCCAGAGGGCCCTTGCCCTGCCCAGCCAGGCTGTGGTCCCTGAAAACGGCTCCTGGGTGGCTCTTGCTGTGACCCCCAACAAGATTGATCGATCATCCATCAAGCCGGCCTTCAAGGATGGAGAGGTGAGTGTGGGAACGACTGTCTCCTCTGGGGACTTCAGCACCACACACACAGCCATAGCAGCCCTCCCGCACCCCACACGCGGCCCCAGCGGCCCTCCCGCACCCCACACGCGGCCCCAGCGGCCCTCCCGCACCACACGCCGCCCCAGCGGCCTTCCCGCACCACACACCGCCCCAGCGGCCTTCCCACCTGGGAGGATGGAGAAGGTGGCAGGGGGAGGGCAGGCAGAGGAGCGGACAAAAAGAAACCTGCCGCTGCTGCACATGGGTCTGAGGAGAACCCAATAAAACGTCTGGTGACCTTAGACAGGACCAGAGTCCCAGGCCTCACTGTTCCTTGCGGTTGGAGCCTGCCTCCCATCTGGGGGATGGAACAGGAATTCCGGAACTACAGAGTGGACCCGGCGTGGTCAGCGGCCGAATGCGTTCCAGCTGGTGGGCCATCTGCTCCCGGGCAGAGCTGGGGTTCCACTGGCAAGAGATGGGCATGCTGCAGGGTCCCTCCAGGGCGGGCAGCGACAGTCTGGGCCCAGCGACGGCATCACCAGATTGGGGACGGGGGATCCAGAAACCGGGCAGCCAGCCTGGCTCAGCTCCCCAGCCTGGCTGAATGCAGCCCCTGAACAAACCCCTGTGGGCAGCGGGGGCGGCGGGGGGGGGAGTTGAGGGAGTCGCTCAGGACTGCGGCCCTCACATTTATTTTAAAGGCTCGTTTTACCCGCACGGTTCTCTTCTGCTTATGCTTCCCTGGCCCCCGCGTAGCCAGCATGGGGGGAATCTCAAGGCCCTGGGGTTGGGGGAGCCCAGCTCCTGCCCTGGGGCCCCTCAGACGCCTTCCCAAAGACAAGGAGACAATGAACAACGTCACTTGAAGCCCCAAAGGCAGCAGTTCACAGAGAGCTCCTTCCCCTCCATGTCACTGTGCTGTGAAACTCAGGGCCCTAAGGGGAGGCTGAGAACAGCTGCTTTCTACACCCTGGGGTTGGGGAGCAGGCCTGCTGACAACCTGCAGGCCTCAGGCTCAGAAATGGGGCCCTTGGAGCCCATGGCGCCAGTGGTTCCAAAGAGCTACTCGCAAGATTGGATTTGAGCTTGCAGGGCCCGACCCATCCTGGAGGGGAGACATCATACCATTAGCTGATTCCAGAGCACTGGCCATTTTTGCAGCACAGCTGCCCAGGGGGGACTCCATCAGAGAGAACCTGAGCTCTCTGCAGCCCAGCAGCGCCTCTCAGGGTCTCCAAAATGTGGAACTTCCAACCACGGCTGGTCCAAGCCCTGTGGGTCCGTGCCTTAGCAGGTGGGCAATCGGCCCCCTTCTCCCAGACCCTGTTCCCAGACGCCCAGCCAGCAGCCTAGGGCGTCCTGCATGAGGCCCCAGGAAAGAGGCCAGCCGTCCTTCCTTGTAGCGGAAACTCACTTCAGAGTGACCTGAATCAGCACATAGATCAGCTCTGCCCACTCCAGAGATGGGGCAAAGCACCTGGGTCTGCGAGTGAGGGACACCCGCCTCACTGCCCCCAACAGCATCTCCCAGAGGCCCCGGCTTCTAGCATTAACAGGAGGTTCGCAGTAAGCCTTCAACTCAGCAGCCAGTGGTTCAGGAAAACTCAGCCAAACGGGGTGCCACTGCCCCATGCCAGGCTCTGCCTGCTCATCAGATTCCCAGGAGGAAAGGGTGGTGGGGAGGACAGGAGCGGTAGGGACTGAGCACTCTCTGGGACCCAGCCTGCTCCTCTGGGGTAAGGGAGCCAAGAGCGCCCCTGCCCCACCCCCATACCAGAGCCCACAGCTTCCTCCTCCTTTCTGCCCCACAGACTGAGCCTCAGAACAGGCCCTGCTCTCCATAGCCCAGTGGGGACCTCTCCAGGGTCCAGCTCAGGGTCCCTGCACTCACTCAGCCGGCCAACTTCAGCACACTGCGGCCCACTGCGGCCTGGCTGCATGTCCAGGCACGTGCCAGGTCCTTACAGGACAACCGGCCTGTGGAAGGCATGCCTGCCACCGTCACAGAACTCAGACTCTCGCTGGTGGACGATCTGTGAGCAGAGCGAGCAGAGGCTCCCAGTGGATATGCCTGGAGCCAAGAAGATAAACCAGGGGCACAGGCCCCCAGCGCAGCCATCGCCACTTACTGCAGCCAGGGAGGCTCCCAAGGAGAAGCGTAGGATGTGAAGGATAGAGAAGGGAGAGGAAGGGAGGTTTGGAGAAAGGATGAGCAAAGACAGCCAAGTCTCCTGCAACCCATTTCCACCATTTCAAACGGCTTTGCCCCAGGCTCGTGAAGGGCCTCCCGAGCCCAGGTGCACAGACAGAACACAGGAAGCAGACCCTCCACTCCTCTCCTGGAGACCCCAGCAAGTCCGAGTCCGGCAGGGGGCCCAGGAAGGCCACCGACAGTTTCCGCAGTGCACTGGTGGCAGAGGCCCCTCGCCAGAGCAGGGACATCCGAGCAGAGACAGCAGGCCATCCGCCGAGCAGCAGCCCAGCCCTGGGACTCCGGGGAGCCTATGCCCCTGGAAGCCCCTGGCTGGTCCCGGGAGGAGATGGCTGGCTGAGCAGCGAAGGCCACTGTGGTGGCCCATCTGAGCCTGCAGCTCTCCTCAGACAAAGGCATTGGAATCACAGGAAAGGGGAACGTTCCGTCGTCATGCGGAGGCAGGACTAGCGCCGTTCACACTGCGGATGGCAAGGCCCCCACCCAGGGACTGCACGGCTTTGAAAAGGCCTCCTTCTTGGAGTAAAGCCAGACCCAGGGTGGGATCTTGGGAGCTTGGACCCCCTCCCCTCCACCAGCTTGACGTGGCAGCTTCTTCTCTCAGTCCCCAGCCAGTTGCAGCTCGGTCCTGCACGGCCAGGTTTGAGGCGGGCCCTTGAGCACCAGGTCCTGCGGGGGAGTGCTGGACAGGAACAGCCTGAGAGCCCCTCTGTGGCCCCCAGACAGAGAGGCTGTGGGACAGGAGGCCTTCACCTGGGCCTGGCCCTCGCCCACCACCCCTGCCCAGCAAGGCCAGGGAGTGCTGGGTGGGGGCGCCAGCGACTCCCCTCCTCCTCCTTCTCCTCCTCCTCCACTGCAGCACCAGTTTTCCTTTGAGGCCAACACAAGGATTGATTTGCTGTTCAAGAGAGACCGCTAAACGGCCCGTTAGGGAATCATCTTCCAAAATTAAATTCATCTCGGCTGGCTCCCTGACCCTCTCTTCCTGCCCATTCTGGCACTAAATTCCTTCTTCAACAGCCCAAAGTACACGTGTTTAACACACAGACCAACTCCATTCAGCTCCCCCGTCTGGGCACGGCTCGCCCCTGCGAAGGCCCCCAGACCCCAGGAGACAGGCTTTGGAGGGAAGCGGGAACAGGCGGCTTCCTCTCTGCCTTCTCCCAGCCGGGCTCTGGGGCCAGACCCTGCCCGGAAAGGGGCCCAGATTTCTCACCGCTTTCCAAGTACAGTATCTGCCTGAGCCTGCAGGACCCACATCACGGAGCAAAAGAAGGGGAGAGTGGGAGAGGAGGAGGGGACACGGCGAGGGGCCCTGCCACAGAAGGGCTCCAGACTCGACCCAGGAGCCCTGGGTCTCAGCCACCTCCTCCCCAGTCAACGCAAACAGCCCATTGTTCTGGAGCCCCAGGGACAAAGCCTCGGAGCTCGGTCCACCGCGGGCCTCCCGAGGCCCCGCGGTCTCTGGACGACCCTCCGAGCCCTCCCAGCTCCTGCTACTCACATGCTGGGCTGCAGCGGGATCAGGGCCCGCGGCGGAACGCTGGCGCCCACGGGCACGGCGGGGAGCAGCAGCAGCACCAGCGCCAGGGCCACCGTGCGCCCCGCTGCGCTCGCCTCTTCCAGGAACGACATCGTGTGCGCCGGTGCCTTCTCCGCTCCCGGCTTACAGGCGGCTCCGCGGCTCCCCGGAGCCTCCGCCTCCACGTGCGCCACAGGACGCAGCCACAGGTGCCCGCGCCGGGTCCGCGGAGCCCAAAGTCGCTGCAGGTGCGGAGCGCCCGGCTTCCCGCCGGCGCCCGAAGTGGCACCGCGGAGACCTGGTCGCCGGGTCCACCCTGCAGACACTCGCCCCAGCGCGGTGAGCACCGTGCCCCGGGCCCGAAGCCTGGAAGGCCGCCACGCCCCCGGCCCGCCCCCAGCCCGGACCCCAGCCCCGACCCC
>NW_016807514.1:2042834-2054101 GCF_001698545.2 Rhinopithecus bieti | reverse complement strand
TCTCCTACCCCTACCCGCCCCGGCACGGCCCCTGGACTTGCCCGGATCCCTCACCCCAGCCCAGGCTCCTGCTTACAGCCCCGCCCCTATCCCCTCCCTTCTCCGGTCCCGGCCCCGCCCACAGCCTTCCCCGAGTCCCGCCCCAGACCCCCGCGGGGCTGGCGCAGCCCCTTTGCGCTCCCTGCTCGTCTCACGCGGAAAGTCCAAGTTCTAACCGACTCTAGTGACCAATCCAGGAGAGGCCAGGCGCCAGGGGGCCACACCCCGCAAAGGCAGCTCTCTGGGGTCCCGGACCCCAGACCTCGACCTCAGGAGACAGCCCTCAGCCTCCTTCACTTCTCAAGTCCCACGGGGAAGCCAGCCTAGGCTTGTCCTGCCCGTGGACGCTCCGCCCACCTTCGCCCTGACACCTCACCCCCTTCCCGCAGGGCAGGGGTCGGGGAAGGGCTTTCGGAGGGCGTGGCCAGCCTCTGCAGCCCGCCTGCACCCTGGACAACCCTGCTTCGGGGACCTGCATTGTTGGTTCCCAGCCACCTTCTGGGCATCCCTGTTCCTCTTTCTGTGCTGCGTGTTCTTGGACAGTGGCCTGGTGTGGGTGGGCGTGGGGTCCCAGCAGCCACAGACCAGAGGAGGCAGTGGCATGGTGTGGGTGGGCGTGGGGTCCCAGCGGCCACAGACCAGAGGAGGCACTAACTTCTAGGGTGCCCATGGGCACAGAGGCACTGTCTAGGGTGAGGCTTCTGTGAAGCAAGATTCACTTGTCTCCTTTGAAACCTGGTTTTGGTTTGAAATTGACTTGACTCCAGGGGCCAGGACCAGGTAGTCTCAGGGATGGAGATGGAGTCTCTGGAGTCAGATCTATCACTCAGGAGAGTCTTTTTGAATAGTGGAGGGAGGTGCAATCTGGGTGGGACCAGATGGGGCCAGATGGGCCCCCTCGTTAGCCACACAAAGAGCCAGCCCTGCTGGTCCCTGCTAGAGAGGTGCGCTGGCCATCAGCTCAGCCACTGAAGCCTGGCCAGGCCCTGTTCCTTGGAACCTTCCCCCTCCAAGGCTTCGTGTGGTCTGGGGGAGGAGCTTCTAATAGGGAGCACTGGAGGGAGCCCTGGCTGGGAGGGCCTTGGGAACGGAGCACCTCCTGACTGTCCCAGTAAGAGGGACAATAGTACCCCCAACACACACAGGCTGTCTGTGCCTCCACACCACCTGGAGGCTACAGTCCTCTGGGGGTGGGTGGCCGTCTGGCCAGCCTCACTGTCACCCCAGCTTTACAGAAGGGGAGACCGAGATCACAGGAGGGGGAGCACCCCAAATCACCCAGCTTGTGAACTGTAGATCCGGGAACTGAACACAGGTGTCTGGCTCTGGGGACCTTCGCCTAACCCTGTAATCTGCTACTTATAGACAACAACAACAAACATTGACAGGCACAAAATAGCCGGGAGTCCCCAAGAGGTGAGTTAGTTCAGTGTCTGCTGAAACCCAAACTACCAGCTGGTGCCCCCGTTGCCGATGCTCCAAACGCTGCCCTAGTCTGTTCTACGGGGCTCTCGATTCTGCCCCTCACCCACACCCACTGACCACCCTTCCCGGGATCTCAGCTGCAGGGGCTGCCCCAAGCCTGGGTGTGGGGCTACTTTCCTCCTTGTCTCCCAAGAGCCTGCACCCAAGAAAACCTCCCCAGTGCCCCATTTCTGCGCTGGGCCCCTGTCCTTGGGTGGAGGTGCAAACCCGTGAGTGTCTCCCCAGCCCTGAGAGCTGTGGAATGACTCCCCCATCTTTACATCTGATCCCTGCTCTTTGAGAGCTGGCTTGGCATACACAGGTGGTCGACAAGTGTGTGTCAAGTGAATGAATTCACACCTTGAAAAAGTTCACCAGCTTCTCTGCTGAATTCCAGCCGGCCCTGGGACGGGGGTGGAGGAGGATGACTCACTGTTTGAGAACATTCTCCAGTTTATCAGAGGAAGAAGGAAAGAATTTGGATGGATCCTGTGGGTTCAAAAGCAGGTCTCCGGGCAGGGGAGGGTTCAGGTTTTGAGCAGCCTGAAATGTATAAAATGAGGGGCCCTCTGGAAGTAAAATCATACGAAAGTAAGTTATTTTACAAAAATACTCAACCTCGTGGGTGCATTTCTAGGACCCTGAAGCATGACTTCTGCTGGCCCCGCAGAACCCTGCCGCCACGCACTCCCCTGTCCCAGGCACTGCACTGAGCGGCTGGAGCGGGGTGGCGGCGGGGAAGAGTCCTGGGCAGGCCCCAGGTGGGGAGGCAGGCAAGAAGGGGACATGTCCTTCCTGCTGGAAATCCCTGTGACCAGGACACCTGCTGCGCCCTCCCAGGCCATGCCTAGCTTTTCAGAGTGATGGGGCAATCCACTGGGGTGGTCTGTGGTCTTCCCCCACTGTGCTCGCTCTCTTGTCCCTAGACAGAGCCCTCATTCTCAGGCACAGAAGGGAGCTCACTTCTCTGACAGGCAGGCCCCTGGGGCTGTCTGTGCCCTTACATCTCACCCCCTCCACCCTAAGCCCAGGTCTTCTGCCCAGCCTGGTACTGGAGGGCATGGGTGTCACTCAGACATGTGACCGTGTCAGTCCCAAAGTGTGTCTTCCTGCCCACAAGACAGCCAAACGCCAAAGAGGGTGCCTAGACTTGATATATGAAAAAAGACATCGGCCTGGCGTGTGTGTTTAATATACTTCTATATGCCGATTTAACTCATGGTAGACAAGGTTTCTTTTGTAGCAAAAAATAAACTATGCAGAGCACAGTAACTGTTCTCCAAGAATGATCTTTGTCCATTTTCATAATAAAGTGACAGTCTGTGGGACAGTTACTGCAAACATTTTCCCAGTCTGTAGTTTTGGTTTTAATATGGTTACTGAGGTTGTCAGACTATATAAGCTTCGAATTTCATGTACTAAGATGTATGTTGTTTTTTCTCTGTAGTTCCCTCCATTGCTTAGAAGTAAGCACTAAGCTTAGAAGGTTCACTAATGTTTGTTCTTTTTTGCTGCTTCCATTGCACTTACGTATGTATTTCCCTCAGCATTTATTCTGCTGTCCGCTGTGAAGGAGGAATCTCCCTGGTTAGCCAGTGGTTCAGGCACCATCAGCCAGCCCAGCTCCTTCCACTGACGTGAGGCAGCTTCTCCATCCTGAACTCATCACAGACTCTGTCTCTGGGTATTTCCACTGGGTCTTAGCTCAGCCCCAGACTGTTTTACCTCCTTGCCCTGCGTGCCCAGGACGAGAGAGAAGGGCCCGCCATGTTGATTCTCATGACAGCTTATTGGGAACACGTCTAAACGAGGGCACAGCCAATACCTCCCTGCTACTCTCATCTTTCTCCTGAAAATTATACTGGTAACTCCCATCCGTCATTCCTCCAAATGAATTTTGGAGTCACTTTGCCCAGTCCCTTCAAAGTTGCTTTGGACTTCTCATTGCAATTGCCTTAAATGTACGCATGGAGAAAAATGGACATTTTCAGAGTCATCACACTTTGGGAAGGGCAGGGACTGCAGCAGGGGTGCACTTTCTGACCCCCAAGGAGGCGAAGGAGAGAAAGGGCAGCTGCAGAGACTGTTGCGGGGCACTGCCCCCTGGTGCGGAACACAGGTATTAGAACCCACTGGTCCCGTGGCTGGACCCACTGGCCTCCCTCTGGTCCTCTTTCCAAGTCGGGACTTCCCATGGCTTCAGAGACCCATTCAGTTACAGCTGCAGCTCAGGCCTCAGCTCCCAGAACAAGTTCCATCCTAAAAATCTTTCAGGAAATCGTAGCCAAACATCCCAATTCCACTGTTAGGTTTGCTAACTCTACTTAGGAGGTACAGACCCAGTGGGTCATTACAGCCCTGCGTGTTCTTGGGAAGGCACCGGGTGGGAAGCAGGCCAAATGGAGGTCTACATTAGATCCCAAATGTAGATGCCCTCACCTGGGCCTGCAAGAGGGCCCTGAGCCGCGGCACCTGGCGTGGAAGCCTGGATGTGGGCCCCACCCACCTGGCCCCAGCCTCCCCACCTACCGCCTTATCCAGGGGCCTCAGCCCTCTTTATCCCACCTGGCCTCGAACACCTCAGGCCTGGTGGGGCACCCAGGCCACCACTCCTGGGTTACACCACTCCTGGGTTACACTCCTGGGTGGAATTGGGCTTGGCTCAGAGCCTCTCCCCAACAGATACGAGGGGTGGATATGCTTCCATTTCTTCCATTTTTTTTTTTTTTTTTTTTTTTGAGACAGAGTCTCGTTCTGTCGCCCAGGCTGGAGTGCAGTGGCCAGATCTCGGCTCACTGCAAGCTCCGCCTCCCGGGTTTACACCATTCTCCTGCGCCCGGCTAGTTTTTTGTATTTTTTAGTAGAGACGGGGTTTCACCGTGTTAGCCAGGATGGTCTCAATCTCCTGACCTCGTGATCTGCTCGTCTCGGTCTCCCAAAGTGCTGGGATTACAGGCTTGAGCCACCGCGCCCGGCCCATTTCTTCCATTTTTAAATCTGGCAAACAATTCCTCTAGCTTGCCTGAAAAGCATTACTAAAAGACACTACCTTTCAATGTTTTCGTCTCATTCTCTGCTGGAAATAATAAAAACAACCTTTGGATGGAGGAGAAATAACGTAGGGAGAAAAGAATCAAACCACCAGCTCGGTGGAGAACTCGAGGCGCTAATTTCCAAAGCAAACTGCTCCCCGTGACTAGTCCGTGGGCTGGTGGCCGCACGCTCCTTCCGTGCAGCCTGACTTTAATCCTTCCAGAGCCGAGAGTCCCACAGAGAGAAATGCAAAACATCCCTGAAAGCTCCCTGAACGAACATTTCTGTCAGTCCAAGAAAATAATCCAGCATCTTTTCTGAATTTTCACAGACAATTCTCCTGACAGGAGAGTGAGCAAAGTCATTGATGCTAAAGGCGTTTTCTGACCCTCAGATGCAAGGCGCCTGCAGCAGTCCTCACGTCAACACCAACGACAGCCCCACACTGCGCCGGTCTCTGCCAGCACCCCCATGTGAGATGACCACAAAATCCAGCAAAATCCAGCACGTGCAGGTGATGGCCAGAGACGGGAATGAGAGAGAGGGTGGGAGGCTCTCCAGATAGCAAAGGATCGCACCAGAAACCCTGCACCAAATACGTAACTGAGTTTATGGCCAGCCTTAGGGTAGCTGACTCTGAAGTTCATTTCTGAGCCTCTGAATTTGCCCCAAAAGAGAAAGTAAAATGAAAAGACCAATCTGTGGCATACCTAACGTGGGCTGCGTGATGTGGCCCCAAGTGTGGCGGGGGAGAACGGGAATCCCGGAGCAGATGGCCCGGTCAGAACCCCCCTTTCCCAACTGCTGCCTGGCCGGGCTGCCTTCCTTCCTGGTTCTGTGCCTGTGGCCTCCTGGGTTACAATGGAGACAGCAGAGAGGCAGCCTCTGGTTCCGGTTCCGGTTCCGGTTCCTGCTCAGCGTTTGAACCATGGTACCAGAAGCACAGCTGCTGTTCTGAGGACTAGATGGTGTCCAGACACATAGGCCTGGGCGGCAGTGTGCAGGCTTCCCCCTCTACACCCCGCTCCCGCCATCCCTCCCTCCAACCCTCCAACCCCAGACACACAGGCCTGGGCTGTGCCATGCAGGCCCCCCCAACTGCCTGCGCCCATCCCCCGACCCCCTCCCAAGCTTCTGCCTCCCTCCCTCCAACACTGGGGGCGGCATCAGGATGGAGCTAGGTCTGGAAATGTGAAGGTGTTTCAGACCAGGCGCTGACACTCAGATGGAAAACTGCACCCACTCCCGCCACCTTGCTAGCAGCTCTGGACAAAGCCTAGTGCCTCTGAAGACATCAGCGCACATCCTCCCCTGCCACCGGCTCCTGTGAATGTGACCTTATTTGAAAAAAGGGTGTTTGCCCCACGTTCTCGCTTATGAGTGGGAGCTGAATGATGAGAACACATGGACGCATGTGGGGAACAGCACTCGCTGGGGCCTGTGGAGGGGCAGTGAGGAGGGAGAGCATCAGGAAGAAGAGCTAATGGATGCTGGGCTTAATAACCAGGTGACGGCTGACCTCTGCAGCAAGCTACCATGGCACACATTTACCTGTGTCACAAACCTGCGCATCCTGCACATGGACCCCTGACTTAAAAGTTGAAGAAAAATTAAATTAAACTGGGAAAGAAAAAAGGCGTTTGCAGATATAATCAAGTAAAGGATCTCCAGATGAAGGCGTCTTGGATTTTCCGGGCAGGCTCTAAATCCTCGGACAGATGTCCTTGTAAGAGAAAGCAGAGGGAGATTTGAGACAGAGCCACAGGGAGAGCACAGCGTGAAGCCAGGGGCAGAGACCGAGGCGATGTGTCCACAAGCCAAGGGAACCAGGGGTTGCTGAAGTTGCCAGAAGCTAGGAGAGAGACAGACCAGCCCAGTCCTCGGTCACTTGTTACAGCACTGCAGGAAACTCCTGAGTGAGGCGCCTCAGGCCCTGTCCCTGGGGAGCCCCTGACCCAGAGAGGAGAAGGGCTTCCACAGAGGATGCTGCTCTTGCAGGCCCTGGGGCAGTGACGCCCTGCAGACCCCTGGCCCTGGCCACCTTAGCAGCACCTACACACAGGAACAGCGACTCCCCCGTCACCCTGGCGCCATCCCCATCTAGTCCGAGCCTGGAAGGCAGGGCGCTCTGCTGTCCAGCAGGCTTTGTGCGGTGGAGCCCTTGCATTTCTCAGGGTCAGAGCGGTGTGGGCCCCACCCTGCCTGCCACACTGACCAGAACCAGCACCGACACCCAGTCCCCAGCAACATTCTGTTTAAGACTTTCTGGCCTCCAAGTTAACCTGAAGTCTCCAGCCTCCTCCTGGGTCCCACTCATCCAAAGGAAGCCCACCCCTCGAGACCAGGCCTCCCCACTGGATCCACGGCAGAGAGAACACCTGGGGACCCTGGGCCCCACACGGCGAGGTGCAGGTGGGAAGCAGCGCAAAACCGTCTTCCTGGTGGGGTGCAGGGATGGAGGAAATTAACATCAATGCAACTCAGACATTTATTTGTGGAAGTTGCTTCTGCTTCTGTCATGACTTGCCAAAGAGTAAGGGCCGTGTCTGCAAGACACCACCTGATCGCTCATGATTGCCCCAAGCGCTCCCGACCCTCGCACGCAGCCCTGGGACCCGCCAAGCGCCAGCCCTGGCTCCATGGAGAAGGGAGAGGCTGAAAAACATTCCTCAGCCCAAAGTGCATCCCCCAAAGCACAGCTGTCTCTGGAAGCCAAGGACCCTGCATGCAGGAAGAGCCTCCAGGCTGCGCACTGACCTCCAGCCTGGGGGAGCTGGTGCAGGCACCTAGAGGACCCCAACCTTGGACTACCCTTTGGCACGTGGCCCCCTGACTCCCACATCCATCAGAGAATGAGGGCAAAGGCAGGACCTACTGATTTTGTAAAATGCAAAACCATAACATATGGAAATTAAGATAAGAACCCACACTTCCCAGCTGAGATTTCCAGTGGCAGGAAGATAAATAATGATTTCATCTAGGGCTTGAATACACACCCAGCACAAAGCTGTGCCTTCTGATTGGAAGGCCTCACATGGTTGATGCTGCCACCTGCTGACAGAAATGGAAATAGCTTCTTCAAATCCCCAAGAAATAGACAAACTCAGGGGCTCCCCTCCCGGGACCTCACAGCCAGACCCCAATCACAAACCATCTACCCTGCCCCACCACCAGTGTGTGTGGAGACAGCGGCCATCTGGCTGGATGTCCTATCATGCACATGTGTGACACATCATTACGTGTGTCCCCCAGAAAGGCACAGTCCCGTCTTAACCCCAGTGCCTGTGAATATGACAGGTATGGTTTGGCTCTGTGCCCCCACCCCAATCTCAAATTGTAATTCCCGACGTGTCGAGGGCCTGGTGAGAAGAGATTGGATCATGGGGGCATATTTCTCCCTTGCTGTTCTTGTGATAGTGAGTTCTCAGGAGATCCGATGGTTTAAATGTGTGGCACTTCCTGTCCCCCACCCCTGCCGCCATGTAAGATGTACCTTGCTTCCCCTTCATTTTCCACCATGACCGTAAGTTTCCTGAGGTCTCCCCAGCCAGGTGTAACTGTGAGTCAATGGAACCTCTTTCCTTTATAAATGACCCAGTCTCAGGTAGTTCTTTAGAGCAGTGTGAAAATGGACTAATACAGAAAATTAGTACCAGGAGGGTGGGGCACCGATATAAAGATACATGAAAATGGGGAAGTGACTTTGGAACTGGGTAATGGGCAGAGGTTGGAACAGTCTGGAGGGCTCAGAAGAAGACAGGAAGATGTGGGAAAGTTTGGAACTTCCTAGAGACTTGTTGAATGGTACCGACCAAAATGCTAATAGTGATATGGACAATGTCCAGGCTGATGTGGTCTCAGATGAAGATGAGGAAATTACCGGGAGCTGGAGCAAAGCTATACTTTAGCAAAGAGACTAGGAGCATTTTGTCCCTGCCCTAGAGATCCGTGGAACTTTGAATTTGAGACAGATGATTCAGGGTACCTGGCAGAAGAAATTTCTAAGTGGCAAAGCATTCGAGATGTGAGCTGGCTTTTTCTGAAAGCGTACAGTCATGTGCATTCACAAGGAGATGATCTGAAATTGGAACTTAGGTTTAAAAGCAAAGCAGTACATAAAAGTTTGGAGAATTTACAGCCTGACCATGTGGTAGAAAACCCATTTTCTGGGGAGAAATTCAAGCTATGAGCTGTAGAAGTGTCTCCAGGGCATTTCAGAGAGCATGATGGCAGACCCTCCCATTACAGGCCCAGAGGCCTTGGAGGCAAAATCAGCTCCAGTCAGGGTCAAAAGGGGTCAAGGTACAGCCCAGCGAAGCCTGTATGTGTGCAGAAGATAAGAGTTGAACTTTGGGAGCCTCTGCTTAGATTTCAGAGGATGTATGGAAACGCCTGGATATCCAGGCTGAAGTCTGCGGCAGAGGCAGAGCCCTCTCTCATGGAGAACCTCTGCTAGGGCAATGCAGAGGGGAAACGTGGGGTGGGAGCCCCCAGAGTCCCCACTGGGGCACTGACTAGTGGAGCTGTGAGAAGGGGGACACTGTCCTCCAGACCCCAGAATGGTAGATCAACAGCTTGCACCCTGCACCTGGAAAAGCCACAGGCACTCAGGGGCAGAGCTTCCCAAGGCCTTGGAAGCCCACCCCTTGCATCAGTGTGGCCCTGGATGTGAGACATGCAGTCAAAGGAAATTATTTTGGAGCTTTAAGATTTAATGACTGCTCCACTGGATTCTGGACTTATATGGGGCCTTTAGCCCCTTTGTTTTGGCCAATTTCTCCCTTTTGGAATTGGACCATTTACCCAGTGCCAGTACCTCCATTGTATCCTGGAAGTAACTAACTTGTTTTTGATTTTACAGGTTCATAGGCAGAAGGGACTTTGTCTCAGATGACACTTTGGACTGTGGACTTTTAATGCTGTAATAAGACTTTGGGGGACTGTTGGGAAGGCATGATTGCTTTTGAAATGTAAAAAGGACATGAGATTTAGGAGGGGCCAAGAGTAGAATGATATGATATGGTTTGGCTGTGTCCCCACCCAAATCTCATCTCGAATTGTAATCCCCACATGTCAACAGAGGGGCCTGTGGGGAGGTGATTGGAGCATGGGAGCGATTTCCCCCTTGCTGTTCTTGTCATAATTCTCACGAGATCTGATGGTTTAAGTGTGGCACATCCCACTACCCCCGCCACCATGTAAGACGTGCCTTGCTTCCCCTTTGCCTTCCGCCATGATTGTAAGTTTCCTGAGGTCTTTCCAGTCATGTGTAACTGTGAGTCAGTGAAATCTCTTTTCTTTATAAATTACCCAGCCTCAGGTAAGTTCTTCACATTAATAGCAGTGTGAAAACAAACACACACAGTGACCTTATTTGGTCAAAGATGCTGATGATCAACTAAAGATGAGGTCACTAGGGTGGTCCCTAATCCAATAGGGATCTTGCAGAAGAGACCCACCAGAAGGTCATATGAAGATGGAGGCAGGGATGGCAGCAGTGCATGAGCAAGCCCAGGATGCCAAGCATGGCTGGCAACACAAGACACTGGCAGAGTAAGGCATGCCTCAACCCTCAGGGCTGCAGAGGGAGCATGGCCCTGCCCACCCCTTGATTTTGGACTTCTGGCCTCCAGAGCTACAAGGAAACACGTTTCTGTTGTTTTTAAAACAAACCAGTTTGTGATGCATTGTGGTGCATTGTGACAGAAGCCCAGGAAACTCATCCACACTGACTGAAATGTGTTTATTGTCTAAAACACAGTCCCTCCATCATCTATCCCTCCTGTCATTTCTGGAAGTTATGTATAGACATCCAAGTCACTCCCCATATCCACAGAAGGCTCAGGCACCTGGTTCATAATCCTCATTGTCCTGCCAGCTCCCGCCAGCAGCCTGCAGCCTCGGCCCCAGCCAGTGTCACCGGCCCTGGCCTCCCGTGCCCAGGGTTCTTCATCCCACTCCCTGGGCATCTGGTTCCAGGACCACAGCTCCATCCTTGGCGTCCATTCAGAACTCTCCCTCATTCTCCCTGTCTCTCACCCCCATTCTCTCTCCCTCTCTTTCTCCCTTCCCCTCCCTCTTTCTCACTCCCTCTCTCTGGAACCTCTGGTTCTAGTTGCTCATCACTGACCACAGCTTGCAGTGTCCAGGTATTACTCATCTACATTCACTCAGCTCCCTCCTCACCTCTGTTCTTCCTCCCTCAGGGGTATTCTCCCACTCACCAGCGCCTGTTGGATCTGCGGCCATTTCTAACCAGACTGGACACTTGGACCTCAAGGTCCCCGGTGGTGAGGTAGCTGGGAGACACTCGTCTGTAAGTCCCTCTGGCAGGTCTTGCTGGGCGTGCCAAGAACACATTGCCCTGACCACTCTTTTCTGGGCCATTTCTCAGGACTGTGCTTGCAGTGGGCACCCTTGCCGGGGAGACAGCCTCCCTCTGGGACAAAGACCACATTGGTCCACAAGCTCCAGGGTCCCGTTTTGTAGCGCACCCACTGTGGTGCAACATGTGTCTGGGCACATCAGCGTCGCCCATTTCCCGTTGTAGTCTTTCGTCTCTGACTCCGGGGTATTGCCTGTTTCTGCCAGCGCCCACGCAACTTTGGCAGGCTGGCCTGTCTGCTGGCAAGTGGAGCAGAATCCCTGCACTCCACCTTTCTTGGGTAAACACTCCCTCAAGGATCTTGGCCTCCCTTTTCTCACTGGTCTTTTTTTTTTTTTTTTTTTTT
>NW_016807514.1:2039233-2040381 GCF_001698545.2 Rhinopithecus bieti | reverse complement strand
CCCGCCCGCCCGCCCGCCCGCCCAGCCCGGCAGCATCGAGCAGGCCGTGGAGGAGATCCGCGTGGTGGTGCGGCCCGTGGAGGACGGCGAGATCCAGGGAGTGTGGCTGCTGACCGAGTAAGCCGGGGCTGCGCGCTCCTCTCTGGGGGACTCGCCCCGAGCCGCCGCGCAGCACCTTGCGAGGACCTCCCGGGGTGCTCGTGCCACGCTCAGGCGCCCCGCGCCGCCCCTGCTGCCCTTCCAGGCGGGCTGGCTTTGCCTAAGTCGAGACCGCCGCGTCCAGTGTGGACTGAGCCCCTCCTCTGCCCGCAGGGTGGATCACTGGAACAATGAGAAGGAGCGGCTGGTGCTGGTCACGGAGCAGTCACTGCTTATCTGTAAATACGACTTCATCAGTCTCCAGTGCCAGCAGGTGGTCCGGATAGCGCTCAACGCAGTAGATACCATTTCCTACGGAGAATTCCAGTTTCCCCCGAAATCGCTCAACAAGTAAGTCTGTTCAGAGTCCGGTATCCCTGGACCTAAGCGCCAGAATGGACCTGACAATTCAGCACTTTTAAATCAGCCCCCCAAGTGGCGTGTCTTCTCTGCCATTATCTATAAGCATAAAGGCCCCAGCTCCAAATATCAATGGAAAGTTCCTTAAAAAGAAGCGACTTCTGGGCAGTTGAGTGCATTAAAAGGAAATCTGGCACAGAAGGCAGCTATTAGGCTTGTAGTAAAAAGACTTACATGAGTTCAAGATGCGCTGAAGTAGAGCCCAACGTGATAAAAAGGAACTTGGATGTTCTTCATGTAAAGGCCAAACTCTGCATTTTTTCTCCAGCCAGGGACAGATGCATGACACATCAAGTCTTGCTCTGGCTAATTTTTTAAAGAGAAAAGGAGGATCCCATTTTAATTTATAGATACCATTACAAGTTAGACACATTTGGAAATATTTAATGACCAACTTTAAGGAGTTGATCTTTTCGCTGTAGGATAATTTTCTGAAATGTGAGGAACCTAGACATTACTACAGTCAGTTAAGCTGTAGAACTTAGATTTTTGATGGAGAGATTTGGGTGGGGAATTCAGGAAGCTAAAATAAAAATTTTAGCTTTTGGTTAATATTTTTATTTTAAAAATAAATTAAAAATAAATTTATA
>NW_016807514.1:1975918-2039013 GCF_001698545.2 Rhinopithecus bieti | reverse complement strand
AAATGTTATTTTTATTAAATGTTGGTTAAAATTTTATTTTATTTATTTTAAAATTTTATTTTAAGGAACATTTAATATGACATAAGGGAAAAGAAGGTTACACTTCCTTTTCACTCATTTGGATAGCCTATCTATCATTATTCCCTCTTTTTTTTTTTTTTTGAGATAGAGTCCCACTCTGTCACCCAGGCACCAGTGGTACAGTCTTGGCTCACTGTATCCTCCACCTCCTAGGCTTAAGTGATCCTCCCACCTCAGCCTCCCAAAGTAGCTAGGACTACAGGTGCCTGCCACCAAGCCCAGCTAATTTTTGTAATTTTTGTAGAGATAGAGTTTTGCTAGGTTGCCCCGGCTGGTCTCAAACTCCTGGGCTCAAGAGATCTGCCCATCTTGGCCTCCCAAAGTGCTGGGATTATAGACATCAGCCGGTGTGCCCAGCCGGTATTCCTGTTATTAATTTTTAATTATGTAAAGATTACTAAAATAATACATTTAATAACCAAAATATATTTAATTTGTCATATTTATAAGTACAGTATTTAAAGCAATTGTTGAGATTGAAGTTACTATTAAAAACCACTAGCCATTTTCCATTGTGATATGTCATAGGTCTTTTCTGTAAACGTGAAAGTGCTTTTTGCTATCATACTCTCCTGACTAATGAGACTGTCAGTTGTCCGTGGGAGCACTGTGGCCTGCCATGCTAAGTCTGGCTATTTCTTCTGACTTTTCAGGCGAGAAGGTTTTGGGCTTCGAATTCAGTGGGACAAGCAAAGTCGTCCTTCCTTCATCAACAGATGGAATCCCTGGTCTACCAACGTGCCCTATGCCACTTTCACAGAACACCCAATGGCTGGCGCAGATGAGAAGACAGCATCTCTGTGCCAGGTAAGAAGACAGGCATGTAATAGCCGCACCCCCCGCAGTGACGGACCCCCCCCCCCCCAGCCAAGGAGACACTTGGGTCTGCACTGTCCGGCGGCCACGTGGAGCTGCTGGGCACTTGAGATGAGGCTAGGAACAGTAAGAGAGGAAACTCTCATTTTAGAGATTATTCCCTACGTTTTCAGAAATTCTGGTTAATTTATGTTAAAGTAGCCATGTGCGGCCAGTGGCTGCTGGTCAGCATAGCTCCGTTATGTGACCTCCTGATGGTGATCTGGGTGGAGAAGGGCCCCCACTGGGCTTCAGAGAGCGCCAGCAGACCCAGCCATGCCAGATGACCAGTGTGGATGCACACCAGGAGAGGAGGCCTCGGGGCTGGGGTTAGAGCAGAGCCCAGAGCCTGGCGGGGGTCCTGCACTTCCCCAGCTCTGTGCCTCGGCCTAGTTACTGACCTGGTAGGTTGGGTGAGGGCAAAGCCACTCAGCCCTGTATCCAGGAAGGGTTCTGCAGGTGCTGGCTGCCATTGGCTACAGAAGAGCATGGTGGTAAGATTTCCACACACCTAGAGAGCTCCATGGGGACGAGAGTTGAGGGACTGCCAGCATGTGGCAGAGGCAGCGCTTTCAAGTGAAGGGATGAAGAGATAGGTGGCATTTGGAGGGATTTAAGTGTCTCAGAATGCTAATTTTTTCAAGTAATAGACGCTTTTATCTTGCCTGCCAGTTAAAGCTCCATGTTTTTCTCTCTTTAAAGTTGGAAAGCTTCAAGGCTCTGTTAATTCAAGCTGTCAAAAAAGCCCAAAAAGAAAGCCCTTTGCCAGGACAGGCGAATGGCGTGCTGATCCTGGAGCGTCCTCTGCTCATCGAGACCTACGTGGGACTCATGTCCTTCATTAACAACGAGGCTAAACTAGGCTATTCCATGACCAGGGGCAAAATAGGCTTTTAGCTGGCTGCATTCTGGGAGCTCCTCCCCCTCCCGAGAAGGCCAAGGGATGTGGGGGCTGGGGGACTGGGAGGCTTGGCAGTCTTCATGCTGCCCTGCTGCCGGCTGGAAGGATGGGGGTCTTTTACCTTTAGGGATCTCAGCACAATTAGAATAGTAAAGTGAATTCTATCTATTTAATTGGATATTGGACTCTGCTAATACAGGCTACAGACAAAAGCCAAAAGACTGTCGCTGTCTCTGTGCTGCTGGTATTTCATCCTCTGTAACTTCAGTTCTGGTGTTTTCGAGTATCTACGTGGCTTCTTGCGGTTTTTCCCCCCCCCGCTGGCCCAGCACGCGGGACCCACAGCACGCCCCTCAGCGCTTGCATAGGCTGCTGAAAACGGAGGCACCTGGTACCTCGAGTGCCTGCAGTTGCAAGTATGTTTACACTTGGTGTCCAATTTTGTATTTTAAAATGTAATCCATTTGTACTTCAGCTCATCTAAAAGCAGCCAGCAGACCGGTTGACTAAGACCAGTCTGTACCTGTAGGCCCCTTGGTGACCCGCTGCTCTTTTGGAAATGGGTGACCTGAAGTCACACTTTTTCCACAATTAACCCAAGTTGTGTTAATACTTCAGGTCTGTTTCCCAGACCCAGAAAGCTTTACAGAAAATCATTTTAAGACAATTTATTAATTTGAGAAAGTCACCTTGACAGTTCTTTGCACACAGGTTTTACAACTCTGGATTCTGAGTTTGGATTGTATTCATATTTAAAAGGGAATTGGGTAGTTTGCTTTTTGAGTAATGCACTTTAAAACAAGGAACCGTGTCAGGCCAGCACAGTGGCTCATGCCTATAATCTCAGCATTTTGGGAGACTGAGGCAGGCAGATCGCTCTAGCTTAGAAGTTGCAGAGCAGCCTGGGCAACACGGTGACACCCTGTCTCTACCAAATATACAAAACACAGCCGGGTGTGGTGGCGCGTCTGTGGTCCCAGCTACTCAGGAGGCTGAGCCAGGAGGATTGCTTGAGCCCAGGAGGCGGAGGTTGCAGTGAGCTGAGATGGTGCCACTGACTGCATTCCAGCCCGGGCAACAGAGCGAGACTCCATCTATCAGATCCTTATGAAGCAGCTGATGCCTGCCTTGATTCCTCAACAGCTCCGGCATAGACTCAGGGCTTTGTCCAAGTCTCGCACTAAACATGCCTGAGCTTCGATGTGCCTGGAGGATTTCCCCACAGGGACCCACGCACCTCCCTGTATCTACGCAGCTTGCTCATGTGGCTGGAAGTGCTGTTGATAAGTTTCACACGCTGGCTCGCCAGCTCTTCGTCTCTAGGACTTGTAGCTTTAAGCGAACGGTGTGGTGTGGGTTGAGTGTGGCCACTTGCGGGATGTGCAGGGCTGTCTCGGAAGCTGGCTGGGGACTCCAGCCTCTATGTTCATAAAGACATTTAGAAGTGGATGGATGTTTTTCCTTTTTTGAAGTTGGTATTAAAGTAGGTGCAACCACCAAGAAAGTGTCTCTTCCCTCTTTGAAAGCCTGCCCCATTTCCACCAGCTCTGTGGGCATGTGGGCCTACTCTGCCTGTACCACGAGGACTGCCTCTCATAGCAGTGCTGAGTATGGTTCTCTGCAGAAAGAGATGACGGTACGCAACTACCTAGGTTTGCAACTCTGAGCCCCCCACCTGTGGGGGGCTGCCTGCCGAGCACCAGCTGGAGAGACTGATGGAATGGTTCTGGGTGGTTCTAGGCACTTCCTGCAAATAGCCAGAGTGGAGACCCACGCGCACTGGTTCTCAAACCAGAGTAGACATGAGACTTCCTGAGGAACTGACTCAGTCGGTCAGGGACCTGCAGCTCCGTCCTGAGGGGACTGGACCTGGGGGTGGCGCTGCGCTCAGGTGCCAAGGCTCCCTTCCCACACTTCAAAGCAAACCCACCGTGAGGAGGCTGGATGTGCCCCACAGAGATCCCCCCTTGTCCTAACACATCCAAATAGAAAACCCAGAGCAGGCTGAGTGTCTGGTGGGAGCTCAGTGGCCCAGGGCTCAGTAATTGTAGGGCTGTCCATCTTCCCTAAGACCAGAAACTCGAACCTAGAAAACCTGCCTGTGACTTAAACGTTTCAAGAAGAGAAGCAGTTGTATGAATCAGCAAGTATTTACTTTAAATAATAAAAACTACAGTTTTATACCATACATATTTACAAAATGCTTTGCTTTAGAAAATAGACTCAATCACTGAATCTGGACCATCACAGGTGGAGAACTTCCTGGTGAAGCTCTTGTGTTTTTCCCCACACTGGAAACATGCAGAGCAGCCCCTGTTCCTGCACACACGTTACTGCACCACTGCTACGTGTGGCCGCCCAGCTGTCTGCAGGCTGTGCTGACCGCTGCCTCCGTCTCCAGGAAGCAGAGGCAGACGTGATCCTTGCTGAGGAGGGCCATCGAGTCTCCGCTTAAATGCCAGCACAGAGAAAGCACTGCAAAGTCACCTAGAGAGAGACAGGTGGCCAGAGGATTAGAGCGGGAGAAGCCCAGATTCTGGGGGATGGGCACCCCCTTGTCCTGCAGGCCAGCACAGTGCCTGGAGTGACCCACATAGGCAGAGCCAGGGTGGAGCCCCAGAGCTGCCTCAAATCAGGGAGGGGCTGCTTCTAGCCCATAAAGCTGAGGGCAGCAGGTCCCCTGTGTGCCAGCCTTGAGGTTCGTGCAGACTCAGGGCTGGAGACAACAGCTGGGCTTCAACAGTTCAGCCCGTGTGACGCCAGACTGCACAGAGCCAGCCTGCCATGTCCGTGGCCTCAGGGATGTGCTCACCTTCCCCAGGTACCTGCACCGACATGCAGCCTGCTGGGGACCACAGGTAGAGCCTGCTGCCTCCCGTGCAGATGGCCAGCCGCGGCTGCTGTGGGTCCCACTGAAACGTGCGCACTGGGGACAGCTGCTCGAGCACCGCGAACAGCCTCAGCTTCTGAATGTCCCAGACCCAGACGGCATTGGGGGTGTTGTCTGAGGAAGGAAGGACGGCGCCGGTGTCATCCCTGCCTGACTCGTCTGTGTCACCCTGCCCCTCGGCTCTGCCCCTTTGCTCTGCTGTTGACACCACAGGAGGAGAGGGGAAGAACCGGTGGGGTGGGGCGGCTCCGCCCTGCAGTCTGGGTTCAGTTGGGCCCTGCGGGGCTCCTGGCCAGGGCCAGGATGGCCATCCCGGGCTGTAAAGGGCCCAAATGGGTTTCTTTGTTTTTTTTTTTTTGTTGTTGTTGTTTGTTTTTTCAGCCCTTTACAAATGGAGAAACCCTTAACAAAAGACGGGCTGCGGTGTGCCCAGCCCTGCTTTCTACTCAGCAGAGCAAAGCAAGTGAGCGAGGCCGAGGCCTCCTGGCTCATGTGTGGGTGGCCCTGCAGCTGCTGCAGGACAGAAGGCCCAGCACCTCGGCTACTGCAGAAACATGGTAGGAGGTGCTGTGTAGGGACCTGCATTTAGATCTTCTTTTCCAGTTGCTTCTACACCGGGGGCCACAGGACACAGTAAGGGGTGAGACAGCACCCACGTCAGCACAACTGACCATTCCTTGTCGCCAGGAAGTAGCTGTCAGGACTAAATGCCAGCATTCCTATGCCGATTTTTGGGTTTGCTCTGTCGGTAACAGGTTTCAGCGTCTGTAAGGAGACTGGGACAGAGGCGATCTCATCTAGAACACCAACAGGAAGAACATGCCATCGTCACCCTTTCAGGAAGTACGCACGCGGCTGAGAGGCTGCCGTGCCTGTGTCGGGCATCGCGAACCCAGCTCCTCTGTTCAAAGGGGAGGAAAGTGCGGCCCGAGGGCAGGAAGAGCTGCGCAGAGCCTGGCAGCCGCAGCGAGGGGCCTGCCCGTAAGTGCCCCGGATAAGAGCGGCACCATCACCTGCCAGGCCCGACTAGGTCGGGGGTGGACCCCATGTGCCGGGGACTGACTGGAGAGGAGCATGGACAGGTCCCAGCTGCAATGTCAGCAGCTCCAACTCCTCGGCACTTTTCTGTCAGCTGCCAGCATCTGAGTTCACAGTCCCTTCCACCTCAGCATCAGTACCCTTAGACTTTCTGGCTGTGGGAAAACCATCATCACAGCAGAGGCAGGGGCTGTGGAACAAGGATGCCCCTAGGCTCCTGGGGAGTGCCTCCTGCGTGCCAGGCTGCGCCTGTCCTGACCCCTGTCCTGAGCACACACCGAGCCCCGGGGAGGGCCCATCAGCCCTCGGGGCACCGTTCCCTCTACCTGCAACCTTCAGATGCCCTCGTGCCCCTGTGGGGTGAGTGCTTTTTCTGTGCCCATTTCAGTGATGCGGAAACAGACACATAGGAAATGCCCAGAGTCAAGAGGCTGCATCAGAACCGGGCCTCAAGCCGGAGACAGCTCGGGAGCACCGCCGGCCTCCAGACCCGCTCTGAGCACCACCCACGGAAACGTGTCTCTTTGAAAACCATCCCCCTCGGAGCTCCCGCTGTCAGATCCTGGTCTCCGGGGCTCATATTCAGTAACAGAAGCCGCGCCTTCATGGCCCACTACGCAATTCAGACCTCAGTCAATCTCCAGCCAACAGGCTGAGGGGCACCCTGGCTGGAAGCACGGAAAGGAAAAAACATTTTTTTTTTAAACATAAAGAACATCCGAAGTTTATCTGGACAATGAGGAATCTTGCATTAAAAAAGGAAAACCAATGTTATCACATGTGCTACTTACATTTACTCTCTGAGCTCGGGAGAGGGCCGGCCCCAGCCCCGGGGGGCGGGAAGGAGAGGCAGCCCAGCCCCAGCTGCGGGCTCTTCTGGGCCTCCTTATACACCACCTGAAAGACACAAGGTGGCCACGCCCAGCTCAGGACAGGGACCGGGAAGACGAGGATAGATGTGGCAAATGCCTGTGACGGCACATGGTCAACAGGCGTGCCCCTGCCATGACACCTGGTCCTGCTGCCGCTGGGAGAAAGAGACGGAAACACGAATCCCAGTCCCGAGAGCTGAGATCAGCAGCCACCCTCTCGCGTCCTGCCGGGGAGCCCACCCTCTGAGACCCAGGCGGCAAACGTCTGCCCTGTGATTACAGACGGGAGGCCACTGCAGCCACCATCATCCAGCGAGGGAACAGGCTTGGCCACCTCACCGTGATAAGGGGATACACAGAACACTTGCGCCAAGACAGCGGAGGCCCCAGGAGCAGCAGACACAGACCTGAGGTGGGGGCATCTGTGCCCGAGAGCCTGGCAAGCACAGGACAGCGGCCCAGGCTCAGTGGAAGGCGAGCAGCCCCCGTGCCCCTGACGAGCCCCAGGTAAGGGAGTCACCTGGCCTGGTTCGTGCCTTTAAAGCTTGGCGTGCTCTGCTGCTGTGTGGCAAAGGGATTTGGAGAATGCCAGAATCGCAGGCAAACCTTCAGGACCTGTGTGGCCAGCTCTGCTCTGGCTCATCTGTCCAGATGCCCTGGCCTCCAGCCACACAAACCACTGGCCACGTCAGGAGGCCCCTCTGCCTGAAACACCCTTTCTGCCCGGACACCGCGCGGCTCCTCGGCTCCTCCTCCTGGTCTGCACTTAAACACCCTCTGGGATGCGTCCCCCGCAGTGGTTGATCTGGAACGCCCAGCCCCAGCCACTCACTGGCCTCTTCATCGAATCCAAGCCGCCTTTCACTCAGCTCTGCCGGTTACAGGTCAACACCAGGAGGGCAGCGTTTGTCTCTGGCTCCCGACTGTCTTCCAGGGCAGTGCCCACCGCACACAGAGGCGCGGCAAGTGCCCACTGCACACATGGATGCGTGGCCCACTCCTCGGGGCCCTTGCACTTCCTATTCCCTTGGCCTGGAACTTTCCCTCCCCGAACCCCTGAACATTGGTTCAGCATCTGTGCCTGATCCCTCGCTGGTGGCCACTCCCTGCCACCCCATGGAGACACCCAGCTCTCCAGCCCTTCCCTGTCTCTCCAGCCGCACTCTGCAGGTGCAGGTGTCTGTCTGTTCTCCTCTGGCTGCAGCCCAGAGCACAGTGCCTGGCACGACAGCAGATGCTCAGTGTTTGAGGGCAGGAGACCCCGACCACTCTGTACAGCACAGGGATCTGCATCCAGACAGACCACGAAGGAGATACCTGGGCTGGGGTGGCGGTGGCAGAGGCAGAGGACAGGCCAGGGCAAGGCCCACGTCAGACCCTTTGGACAGTGTGGAGGAGGAAGAACAAAGGCCAGGGCGGGCCAGACACGTGAAATGTCACAGTAGCAAGTTCACGGCGATGGAAGTGCCCGGTTTAAATAGTAAACCACAATCAAGAAAGCCAAAGCGAAGGAGCGGTTTCCCGCCGCCCTCCCCAGCAGCCTGCTCCGGCAGAAACACGCGTTCCAGACTTACCGTCTTGGGATTATTAATGGTTGCAGGATGCCCAAACTCCGTGATCATTTTCCAAGTCACGTGATTAAGGATGCGCACCTGAGGAAAGAAGCCACGCACAGGTGAGGCAGGGCCCGGCCGGCTGGGCGGTCGGACTTCCTGAGGGCCCTGCACTGGTTCCCACCTTTCCATCGTAGCTCCCAACCGCCAGGAACTGACTGCTGGGGCTCCAGGCCACAGACTTGATGCCCAGGGACCACTCGTAAGCGCTGTACGCAGACAACAACCGGCCGTCCAGTGAGTACAGCAGAATCTTGTACTGCAGACGAGACATTTCCGTTAATGATGAATACGTCCCATTCGCCGGGAACACGCCACAGAGGCGGGTGCTGCAGAGTGACACTGGTGCAGACAGCACAAAGCTGGCAGGACTGTCCGCATGGCCGCGGAAAAGCTGGAACTGCCAGCTAGAACTGAGACAGTCACTGGAGAGGCAGTGAGAGCATGAGAAAAAGGGGAAATTGGGAGGTCAACCTAATGGCTCGCTGATAAAAGTTCAACTCTGCTGGGCACCGTGGCTCACGCCTGTAATCCCAGCACTTCGGGAGGCTGAAGCTGGCAGATCACTTGAACACAGAAGTTCAAGAGCAGTCTGGGCAACATGGTGAAACCCCATCTCTACAAAGAATACAAAAATTAGCCGGGCATGGTGGTGCATGCTTGTGGTCCCAGCTACTTGGGAGGCTGAGGTGGGAGGATCACTTGAGCCCAGGAGGTCAAGGCTGCAGTGGGCTGTGACCACACCACTGCACTCCAGCCTGGGTGACAGAGCAAAACCCTATCTTTTAAAACAAAGCTCAACTCGTTATCTGAAATAAGATAAAACTATATTGCAGCAGTCAGAAAGCATGAAATTCCGGGAAAAGCTCTCGAAAGCAAACATGTCACCTGGCCATCTTCATACCTCCAAGCAGGTGTCCCACACTGCCAGCACACAGCCGTTTGGGGCCCACTCGATCCCTGTGAGATCCTGGGTGTCCGTATCAAAATGCTTCCAAAGAAGTGGAGGCAACATTAAAATTGGAAAATATTTTCGTAAATAATTGCATTTATAACTTATGTTCTTAACACACTTAATTTTCTTATATAGAAATGGACAAAATCTCAACAGCTCTATCCTGGAAATGCAGGAAATCCCTGTGGGGCTGCTGCTAGGGCTGCACCCCCCACAGGTGCCAGCGTCAGTGCCTGGCCAGCCCACGAGGGCGGCTTGGTCTCCCCGCACCTGCACTCACGTGCACTCTCCCCGCTCACCTTTCCTTGCCTGGCCAGGCTCACTCCTTTAGACCCAGCTCAGACAAGTCCCTTCCAGAGCACTGCCTGGGTCCTGGGTTCTGTGCTCTGACAGCATTCCAGAGGTTGCTGTACCTTAATGATGGATTGTGCTGGAATCGTGTTCACATGTCTGCTGTGGGGGCACCTGGGCACCTGGCAGAGCACCCTGCCTAACGCAGGCCCTCAGTCAAGGTGAACTTCTATGTCCCCCCTACTCCCGACATGGCACACACATGCGCAAACACCATCACACAGGACAAGGAAAAGGGCTCAAATGTGACAGCGTCTTCATTTTTAAAACACCTGGGCATGTGTCCTTTTCACCAAGTCTCCTGGACACACAACCAGGTGCCACTGGAAGCGATTCACAGTGCACCTGCCCTTTGTTAATACAACATCACCTTGCTCCATATCCTACCAAAGATCCCCTGGAATCTGGAAAAGGATCTACTTCACTCAGTCCCTCCGCAGTCAACCAGGACAACTTTATTCCAGTCTGGGGGACGCCTTACCCGCAGGAGCTGCCAATCACTGCAGACGAAGATGCTCACGTAATCTTTGCAGTCGCGCCGTTCTGCCAGCGCCATGTAGCGGCCGTCCCTCGTGAAGGTGATCCCTGCGGGAAGAGGAAAATGCATTGAAATCAAGCGGCCACAAAATCAAGCAAGAGAAACCACAATAGTACTTCAGAAGGAAGGAGCAGGAAGAGAAAGCAGAGGTGAAAAGAAGGGAAATGGCACAATGCCGAGCACTGCTCCTCAGACACACAAGAACATTCTAGAGCAGAGGAGAAACCCCGAGGCACTATGGCTTCACCCCTCACAACACAGTGTGTGCTGGGGGAGGGTTGTACACACACAGGAACTGGTTTGCAAGACTCTGTGAAAAATACCAAGTGATGTGACCTCTGATCAATCACCCAATGTGACTGAGAAACACAAGGCCTTTGAATTCCCCCATGGCTAAGCTGCGGGACACCCAGGGGTACCTCCAGCTAGGCAAAAGGCGGCTGGTTCCTGCCATGTTTATTTTACCTTTGAATTTAATTATTTGGAAGAAGTAAACGAAAGATGAAAATATGTGGCCGGGCGCGGAGGCTCACGCCCATAATCCCAGCACTTTGGGAGGCTGGAGCAGGTGCATCGCTTGAACCCAGGAGTTTGAAAGGAGCCTGGACAACTTGGCAAAACCCTGTCTCTACAAAATATCAGCCGGGTGTGGTGGTGTGTGCCTATAGTCCCAGCTACTCAGGAGGCTGAGGTGAGAGGATCACTTAAGCCCAGGAGGTCAAGGCGGCACTGAGCTATGATTGCGTCACTGCACTCCAGCCTGGGTGACAGAGCAAGACCCTGTCTCAAAAAAATAATCTTAAGACGAAAATGTGAAAGAAACTGTAGTTGAAAATGTTAGACTCTATTTGCCAGTTCTGTATTAGCTTAAAAAGCCCAGGCCAGAATTCATCATTCATGAGTGAAGAGAATACCTCAAATGACAAAACCGTGGTATCCACTCAAGAAATGTGTGTGTCTCATCTGGAGGGGTGCTAATATGGTGTCCACTCAAGAAATGTGTGTCTCATCTGGAGGGACGCTAATATTCCAACTATAAAAACGAAAAACAAGAGTGCGATTGCATTTCATTCAAATGCAATTTCTAAACCACTGGCAGCAACAGAGAAGAATGAAAGCATCATTCCAACCATGTAGCGTTTCATCCCGTGAAAGACACTGCGTGTTGTTCAGGACTCAGGAGTGGCGCCTCCCACTAGCTCTGCACTGTCCAGTTAGACGCGCTGGTGGTGGGCCACCCTGAGCCAGCCCCCTTTCTTCCAGATGGCTCACAGACTTCCACAAGGAAAGGACACTGGTCACATATCCCTCCGGGATGCCCAGAGATGACGGCAAGACCTCCCCCTTTCGCAGAGATCATATTTAGTCCACAGAAGAGAGAAAGCTCAGAACTGGATGTCTGAGGTGGGCCTCTCGACAGGCATCGGCTGGAAGGGGTCTGAACGTCCAGCTCTGCCACCAAGGTCAAGGGGACCAGCATCAACACCACTGTTCTTCCACGTCTTAGGCCACGTTCTCTTGAGTCACTGTGGTCGTTTTAAAAGGGGACTCCTGCCTTTCTGAGACACGCATGGAAATATTTACAGATGAAGCATGAGGAGACCTAAGACCTACTTCAAAAGAGCCTAAGGGGTGGGTGGATATAGGGAGAAACAGACAGGCTATGCGTTGATATGCCATTGGTGGGGTGGGTAGAGAGAGAAACAGACAGGCTATGCGTTGATATGCTGTTGGTGGGGTGGGTAGAGAGAGAAACAGACGGGCTATGCGTTGATACGCAGTTGGTGGGGTGAGTAGAGAGAGAAACAGACGGGCTATGTGTTGATATGCCGTTGGTGGGGTGGGTAGAGAGAAACAGACGGGCTATGCGTTGATATGCTGTTGGTGGGGTGGGTAGAGAGAGAAACAGACGGGCTATGTGTTGATATGCTGTGGGTGGGGTGGGTATGAATAGACGGGCTATGTGTTGATACGCTGTGGGTGGGGTGGGTATGAATAGACGGGCTATGCGTTGATATGCTGTGGGTGGGGTGGGTATGAATAGATGGGCTATGCGTTGATACACTGTTGACGCTAATTCTGCCTCTTTGAAACTTCCCGTGACAAAAAAGTCAAACAGCTGTAAAGAAATGGCTTTTGCGTAGCTCCAGTTGACTCACCCTGCAGACAAGCTTTTGGGTATTTGATGTAAGATACGGATTTTGTGCACAAGGACCAGACGGTTATCCGCAGCTGTTGGGGGAAAGGGAGAGAGAAAGGAAACACTTCTTTAGCATCCTTAGAGACTGTCTCAATCCTCAACCCGCCCAAGCATCCCCAAGTACAGGCCTGACTGCTGGAGTGGATCTGTCAAGACCTGGGGGATCCCTACCCTCCTACGGGAATATTCAAATATATATTTTACTGTGGTTAAGGTAAATTTAGTGCTCTTGGTTTTCTGTTGTTGTTGTTTTATACCAATACTGAGTGACACAAAGTTACATCTAAGTGCGTTTTCGTTAGCTTTTTCAAAGTGACCACAGGTTGCAGGTTAAAATAACCCTGAGTTAATTAGAGAGAAATCTTGATCTAGAAACCACCACGTTAGGTGTCCTTTAAGGGAAGACAGAGGATCTGGAAATCGGATGCCGCCGCTCCGGGGCCCACCAGGGGGCTGTGAGCCTGCGTCTGCAGCCCTGAGGCAGGAGCAGCCACTCAACGCCCGAGAAGGTGGCCGCCTACCTCCTGCACGTGCTCGCTGGCCCGGCTGCATCTGCAGAGGGTTCTAGAACATGCGCTGCTGGACTGTCCACCTTTCCACCCCCTTCCCTGACTCAGGGAGCTGAGAGCCGACTAGGCTGGCACGGTGAGGCCAAAAGATGATTTCCTAACCAGGCCGACGAGGCCGTGCCTGCTGGGGGAGAGGCACCGCAGTGGGTGGTCCCGCCCTCCCCGTGGCGGCGCCGCAGGACTTACAGGGCTGCCGCGTCCCTCCACCTGCATTTCCCACTGAGACGCTGTGGAGCCCACCAGGGAATCATCAAGCTTCCCATATACCCAGCCCACTGATGAATCTGGTAGTTAACTGAAATGTGGCCCAGGTGTGGGGACACAAGGTGTGGGGACACAAGGTCCAGGGACACAGGGCTGCGCGGCTCCGTGCGGGGTGGGGTGCTGACTGCCAGCTCCGTGTGTGTAAGGCAGGGGCCCTCACTGAGGATGAGCCCCAGGGTGGGGACCGCCTCCAGCAGCGTAAGTGGAGCCGCACGCAGCGTGTAGCATCGCGTGTCCACAATGTCACTCCTCCAAACGCTGCCAGGTTTTCAGTACAGGATATTAACAAATGAATTAATTTAAATGTCTACGCATCATCTCTTCTTACAAGAGAAAAGAAAATCCGATGTGTGTAACTGTGTCTCCAAACAACATACACAGCGTTCAGGAGAAAAGTCCTGAACACACAGGTAGTGGATCAACGAGCTCCAGGGGTCACCGTGGCAGCACGGCCGGGCTCCAGTGCTGATGCTGAACCCGCAACACACTGGCCCTTCTGGGGACCGGCGCCTCGGAACTCCAGCTGGACAGAGCGCTTGCTCCTCTAACAGCTCCGCAAGCTGAGGCCAAGGAGGGCGCTGGGGCCTGAGCGAGGAAACGTGCTACTTCCCACCAGCGTGTCTGAGGCTGAAACCCTGCCCGAGCCTCTCAGCATCAGCAGGGTGGGATGGAGTGCCCGAGCCTCTGGGCATCAGGAGCGTCCTTGTACCACCCAGGGCAGAGACCTGCCTCCAGAGCCCACTGCAGAGTCACAGGAGAAAAGCACATCTCTCACCCATGGCCCTGCATCCCCGTGGGGTGCACCTGGCCGAGGCTGCCCACTCAGGCACATCTTAGGAAATGCATGGAGCACTTTAAGCCTCATTTTTACCTTCATCTCCCACAAAAACAAACAAACAAAAAACCTTTCACAGATAACTGTTTGCAACTTTTAAAAACCCAGTAAGAAAAAAAGGTAGTTAAATATACACCTTCATCAGCGCTGTTACCTTCCACTGAGCACTGGAGAAGCCAGCAGAGACTCATGGGATGGGCTCCACAGCACCCAGCAGCAGGAAGAAAGAACCAGGGATCCACACCACGACCCAGTGTGCTCAGGAGGGAAGGAATGGGCTGCTGATCTACGCTACGACCCAGTGTGCTGAAGAGAGAGGGAACAGGCCACTGATCCACACCACAACTCAGCATGCTCGGGGTGAGAGGAATGGGCTACGGATCCAGGCCATGACCCAGCACTCTCAAGATAGAGGAATGCGCCACCGATCCACGCCATGACCCAGCACACTCAAAACCAGCCAGGCGCCAGGGGAAAGGAAGCAGACGCACAGCTCCACGCACCACGGCTCTGTGCAGATGGGATTCCGAGGAGGCAGTGCTGCTTGCCCCGCAGCAGGTACCCGCTGCCGGGCACAGGTGGGAGACGGACTGAGCACAAGGGGCACGAGCAGCCCCGCACCATGGGGTAAACAGCCTCGGTCCTGATCGTGATGGCAACAATGTGCAAAGTGACTCACTCAGCTGTACTCTTAAAGTGGGTGAATTTTATTGCTTATAAATTGTTTTAATTGCCTTTATTCAGATATAAGAAAAAGTTTTCAGTCTGGGTGTTTTTTTTTTTTTGAGACGGAGTCTCGCTCTGTCGCCCAGGCTGGAGTGCAATGGCCGGATCTCAGCTCACTGCAAGCTCCGCCTCCCGGGTTCACGCCATTCTCCTGCCTCAGCCTCCCGAGTAGCTGGGACTACAGGCGCCCACCACCTCGCCCAGCTAGTTTTTTTTGTAATTTTAGTAGAGACGGGGTTTCACCGTGTTCGCCAGGATGGTCTCGATCTCCTGACCTCGTGATCCGCCCGTCTCGGCCTCCCAAAGTGCTGGGATTACAGGCTTGAGCCACCGCGCCCGGCCTGGATGTATTTTTAAAGCTAACTATAGGCTATTTACAAGACACTCAAGTTTAAGGATGTAGAAATGTAGAAAAGGTAAAAGGATAGAAAAAGACATTTCATGAAAACCCTAACCAAGAGAAAGGCGGCACTGCCGCGTTCCTACCAGATAAATCAGACTCTGAAAGAAAAAGAACCATGAGGCAGAAAGAGGAACACTTTACAACAGAAGGCCTGGCCGCCGTGAAATCATGAGAATGCTTCGCTAGGAAATCTCTTTACAAACCGTTAAAAGTTTGTATGCAGCTAACAAGAAAGTCTCAAAAATACATTTACAAATCTGGCAGAGCTGGGCCTCCTGTTGTGCACCTGTAATCCAGCTATACAGGAGGCTGGGAAAGAAGGATTGCTTGAGTTTAGGAGTTCAAGACCAGCCTGGGAAACAAAAAAAAATTTTTTTTAAACCTGACAGACTACAAGAGCAATGAAGAGAAATCAGTCCTAGCAGATATTCAAACATACTACAGAACCTCAATAACGTAGACAGTGCGGCGTTGGCACATACGTGGACCAACAGTGGACCGGAATGGAAAACCAGAAACGATCCTGCAGGTATAACGGAATTGAGTTCCTGCTATAGCTGGTGAAGATAGCCTTCTAAATAAATGCTGCTGGGAGCTGGGCTCGGTGGCTCACACCTGTAATCCCAGCACCTTGGGAGGCCGAGGTGGGCAGATCAACTGAGGTTGAGAGTTTGAGACCAGCCTGACCAACATGAGAAACCCCATCTCTACTAAAAATATAAAATTAGCTGGGCGTGGTGGCGCACACCTGTAGTCCCAGCTACTTGGGAGGCTGAGACAGGAAAATTGCTTGAACCTGGGAGGCGGAGGTTGCAGTGAGCCTGGATTGCACCACTGCACTCCAGCCTGGGGTACAAGAACTAAACTCCGTCTCAAAAAAAAAAAAAAATGCTGCTGGGAAAAGGTAGAAATGGATTCAGACCCCATACCATGCCCCACCATAAACTCCATGTGAACCTGCTTCATTTAAATGGAGCATGTGTGCGTGTGAGCGCATGTGTGAGCATGTGAGTGTGTGAGCACACGTGTGAGTGAGCGCGTGTGAGCGTGCGTGAGCGCATGTGTGATCATGAGCACGTGTGAGCGTGTCAGCGCACGTGTGAGTGAGCCTGTGTGAGCGTATGAGCACACGTGAGTGAGCACGTGTATGAGCGCATGTGTGAACACGTATGTGAGTGCACATGTGAGTGAGCGTGTGTGTGAGTGCATGTGTGAGCGTGTGAGCGCACATGTGAGAGTGAGCACGTACGTGTATGAGCGCATGTGTGAGCACGTATGTGAGTGCACGTGAGTGAGCGTGTGTGAGTGCATGTGTGAGCGCAAGTGTGTGAGTGCACATGTTTGAATGTGAGCGTGCAAGTGTGTGAGTGCACATGTGAGTGAGCTTGTGTGTGAGTGCATGTGTGAGCGCGTGTGAGTGCACATGTGAGAGTGAGCACGTGTATGAGCATGTGTGAACACGTATGTGAGTGCACATGTGAGTGAGCGTGTGTGTGAGTGCATGTGTGAGCGTGTGAGCGCACATGTGAGAGTGAGCACGTACGTGTATGAGCGCATGTGTGAGCACGTATGTGAGTGCACGTGAGTGAGCGTGTGTGAGTGCATGTGTGAGCGCAAGTGTGTGAGTGCACATGTGAGTGAGCGTGTGTGTGAGTGCATGTGTGAGCGCGTGTGAGTGCACATGTGAGAGTGAGCACGTGTGTGAGCACGTGTGTGAGCACGTGAGCATGTGTGTAATGAAACAAGATAGGAAAGCACTCAACCTCACCAATAATTAGGGAAACGCAAACTAAATCCAAACTGCAGTATCATTTAGTCGCCTGGATGGAATCATTGTCATCCTGCCACAGAAGCCTTGGCAAATGAAACCTCTCCATCTGCTACGGCCAAGCAAGGCTCTCCTAGAGAGGCTCTCTGGGTATCTGCCCAGGAGACGTGGACAACACATTCCCAGCCACACAGTCCGTGGAGACGCACACATCCGGCAGGGAAGGACTGAATGGCATTCCTCACAAGGAAGGGAAGGCCCAGCGATGCCTGTCAACACGGAGGAGTCTAAAAACAGTGACGTGAAAAAGCAGCAGCAGAGACTGCAAAGTACGAGCCCTATAAATCAACTTTCCACTGCACACCAAGCAATGTGGTGTTTAGACACATCTATACAGTGAGACTCAAGAACAGTGAGGATGTGATTCATGCAAGATGAGGGGCAAGGGTGCCCTCGGGTGGGGAGGGCATTGCTACGAGGGAGAGCAGAGCTCTGAAAGCATGGTGGTGTTCCACTGCAGGCCTAGGGGTGAGCTGCTTTTGATGACTCACTGAGCCTTGTCTAAAGGGCGCAAGCTTGCCTTTTCACGTGCAAGCAAGAGGCAGGGACGTCTCTCATGCTCCACAGCACCCTCATGTGGGGTGGTGCCTTCGGAAGAGAACCCAGTGTCCCCACTAAGCCCCAGACATGGGGTGGTGCCTTCGGAAGGGGACTCAGTGGCCCCGCTAATCCTCAGAGAACGGGCCTGGTCCTCGCTCTTGTGAATGAGACTGATGGATGGTGCCTGCAGGCTCACTTCCTGGCCAGCAGGCACGTCTGGAATTCCGGTTTTGTTTCCTCACTTGCAGTCGTTTAAGTTTGCATGCAAAGTTGGAGACACATTTTGATATCTTGGTCAAGATGCCCCGTGCCATGAGGTTACCAGTCCTCGTCCACCACCTGGTCTTGACGTTTCCTCTAAGGCCACCAACAACGTGGTCATGACCTTAGTCTTAGGTTGAACAATGTCATCTAAACGTACTCTATGAAAAATCAGTTTGTCTGTAGCAAAGGTGTTTTCAATATTGGTGTGTGTGATATGGGAGGCTCAACAAAACCAGGTTTTCATACATCTTTTAACGTTTCTAAACTCTATAGATGGTAGTTTTCCTTCTGGGCCATTTAATAAGAGAATACAACAAGGCTGACCCCATGCCGTGAGCCTTCTGGAGGACAGATTTGGGCCCAAAGCATTACAGGCCTGAAGACTGTTCGACTCAGCTGCATGAAAAGCTCAGATTATCCTCTCTGAAACACTTGGGCTGAAAGTGTCTTCCAATGTCAATACATAGTGCGGACATGTGTGGGCCTTTGTTTCCTGTCTTATTCTCTGACAGCCCACAATAGCAGACATTAGATTTAGACTGTTTTTTAAAATTTAAACTGAAAAAGATGTAAACCCATCCAGCCATCTGAAGCAGCTGATTCAGCAACCCCTCATGGCCAGATAAAACTTTACCCCAGCCGATGCCAGCTTGAAAAAAGTCAAATGAAACCCTACAGGGCGTCTGCAGCCTCACGCTGGGAGAAATCCTCCCACGTGCCATCAGCTACGTGGTGTGCGCCCCGCATTGGGACGGCGGGTTTCCGCCCGGTGTGCGCGGCGCAGCGTGACGGAGAGTTGCCGAGGTGCAGCCAGCAGCCCAGATGGCTATGAGCACTCAGTGGACTTGGGCCCAAACACTGGGATCTAACCCCATCAGAAAAGCACATTATTAAAGAGATTCGTGCATTTTTCTGTATCTTAAAAAGACACCGCAGGCACCAAAGACCTGGTATCTAAACACTTGACATATGCCTAATTTTAACTTAAAATGCAGTTTCCTATCCCAGATCCCTCTGATTTACTCTCGGATGTCAACATTCCCCTCTGCACGGAGGCTGGTGTGCGGTACCTACAGCAGGTGAATCAGCAGCTGCCGACGCCCAGAGCCACCCCCAAGACCCGGCTCCTGAAGGGAAAGTGTGAGCCGGCTCATATCACAGGGCATTTTCTATCGCTGAATAGGGACTACCAAAATCCTAAAAAATCTAAATTAAGATTTTAAAAATGTTTTTTTCTTTAAAACTGGACAAAAGATCAGACAATAATACTTAGTGGCTTGTAATGTTCTGACCTAAAATATACACACCACTATATACGCTCCCAGCCCCCCTCCACCCCCCCAATCTATCGGCCACTCAGGAGCCACCTCGGTCATCAGACCCAGGGCAGCAGACAGTGCCTGTGTTCACGACACCCTTATCTGACTCAGTAACAGCCTAAAGCATGGGCAGTGGTGCTGGCAATCTGGATATGCCAAGGAAAAGCCGCAAGGTGCTTCCTTTAAATGAGAAGCTGAAAGTTCTTGACACAACAAGGAAAGAAAAAAACAATCCTATACTGAGGTTGTTGCTAAGATCTTCAGTAAGACCAAATCTTCTATCCATGCAATTATAAACAGTATATTGTTATCCTTGTTCTGTATGATTATTGCTGCTAATCTCTAACTTTATCTAATTTATAATTAAATGTATCACAGGTATGCTGTATAGGAAAAAACATAGGAAATACAGGGTTTGGTATGATCTGAATCCCCTGGTGGTCTTAGAATGCATCCCCTGGGGATAAGCAGAGACTAGCACACTCCAAACATCCCCCTCACACTCCCCAGCTGTTTTGGGAGCAGAGGACAGGATTACACAGCCAATGAGGTGCCCTGAGGCTGACACTTACATGGAATTCCGTGGTGTTGAGAATGTGGCGCCCGTCCGGGCTCCAGCACGAGGCCACCAGCCCGGCCGAGCCCTCATCTATTTTGCAGTGCCATTCGGGCTGCTCTAAAGACCAGACCTGGATTGAGAGAAGAAAGAAACACACAAGTGCGAACTCATCAGCACTCGACAGCGAGGCCTCGCCGACAGACAGCTGGCTTAAAACCAGTGGAGACCCAATCGCACAGGGTGTCTTACAACCTTTCGTGACGAAGGGCTGGTACTGGGTTCCACTGTAAAAGTAAGCCACGCTTCTTGGTGATTTCATTTCGTTGTCGTTTTAAAACAGTTTATTCACATGGTCATTCCTAAGACCTCATTTAGTGAAGCTTTGGACACATAAGAAAACATGACTTCTTAGGACTTCCTGAAACACACCATGTCCAAGTGGCTAGACTGCTGTCTGTCAACACCTCCTGTTTCTCAACTATGTTGCTTAGAAATTAAGACTACATTAGTTTCCTTAGTTTAAATGTTCTTGAACTTCAGAGAACATTATAATTTTAAAAGCAAACTGGCTTTGAGCTGCACTGACTTTTTTTCCAAACTAGAAAGGCACAGAACAAAACCCCTCCTTCCAAGTGGCACTCAGAAGGTGTCCAGATTCTAGGCGACGCAGCAGCACACACCTGCACCAGCCCTCGCTTGTACATGGCGCATAGGATGAAGAGTGAGTCGGCCGACCACTCGATGTGCTGGATCTGGTCTAGGCACGTGTACAGCTGAAGGATCTGAAGGGTGTTCACATCCCGGACCACTAACCGGTACTGGACACAGGAAGCCTAAAAAATACGAGAAAGCAGGCACCTGACATTCTCCACTCCAAAAGACGGGGGCTTTGGAATGCTACTGCCCTGGCCTTCAGTGACTGTGGCCTTGTCTCCTGCCAGAGGTTTCACATCTAGATCATCAGTGACATCCCCAGCCCCTAAAGATCAGTTCCTACAAGGGTAATGTTGAAATATACAAACCAGGTATTGTTTTGTTTTTTCTTTTGAGACGGAGTTTTTTTTTCTCACTCTGTCGCCCAGGCTGGAGTGCAGTGGCGCGATCTCCGCTCACTGCAAGCTCCGCCGCCGCCCGGGTTCACGCCATTCTCCTGCCTCAGACTCCCGAGCAGATGGGACTACAGGTGCCCGCCACCACGCCCGGCTAATTTTTTTTTGTATTTTTAGTAGAGACGGGGTTTCACCATGTTTGCCAGGATGGTCTCGATCTGCTGACCTTGTGATCCGCCCGCCTCGGCCTCCCAAAGTGCTGGGATTACAGGCGTGAGCCACCGCGTCTGGCCAAAAGTATGTTTTAACTTGCCACTTAAAGCTTTAAGACATTTTTAACTGTATGTCAAAAACTAAACTTATATGGGAAGTAGCATTGAGAAAAAGCTCTTCTGTGAACTAATAACCAAAATCCTCTCCTAGTTTTATAAACACTTTTAGACAATTTCCTCAAATTTATAAAGGATAAGAATCAAGGCTTCCCAGTTCACAAGGAAAATGGCAAGGAATGCCACAATCCTCTTATGCAGTGCCGAACTCAGAGCCAAAACAACAGAAGATCAAAAGACAGGCTTTCACTTCTGCACAAGTAAAGACACTTCATATAATGCTCATTTATCTCCGTTAACCTATTCCTAATACAAAACAGGAAATGTTTAAGTGTTAGCACTATTTTCTTAAAGATAGTTTCTTCATGTCCGTATTTGTTGATTATGTCCCTATCTAAGCAAACAATTTCAAGTATAAATAACACCTGAGTACTCACCTGCTGATTGTATATTATACTACAGTTTAAAGATCAAGAACTGATTCTTAAATGTTAACTGCTTCATTAGTTTTACTTATCAAGGTCAAACTAGTTTGTGTTTTATGAACTGATACCAAAAGAGAAAGCCACATTCGTTTTCCATCGGAAAGAAGAGAGACGGGCGGGTGATTGCAGATTGGAACGAGCAGCTATCACAGCCCTTACTTTCTCACACTGTAGCTTTGAAAACTGTGATCAGTTACAGTAAATTCCTTATGACATGGAATATTTTTACCAACACCTTGAGGAACCATATAAACTCTACTGCAAGATACTAAAACGAGAAACATGGACCTGCTGTCCCCAGTCCTCAGGGCTTTCAAGAAGATTCCAGTAACAGATCATTACCAAGTGTTTCAGGGTATTTTGACCAGAGCGTAGGAGCCGGAAAAAACATCCAAGCTAGGCAAGCAAATGTACTCTTTCTCCTCATAATTCACTGAAATTTTCACAAGTGGTAAAAACAAAAAACAACCCTCTAATTTAATTGGGGAGGGGGCACGTTGAAAAATATACCAAGGCTGAGGTGCCATTTAAACTAATGAGGTTTTCTGTTTTGTAGCTGATGATATTTTATGTGATTTGGAATAAAACCTCCATGAAGAGGTAAAAACGTAATTTGAGAGTTAAACTCTCAAAGGCTAGACAGAGCACAGGACTGTCAGGGGAGGCAAAACCTGAAAAAGCATCCTGACGCATCAGTCAAGTTAGCAGAGGTGGTAGGTAAAGAAAACGAAGCCCACTTTTTAGGAGGCATGTTTTTTCTTAGTGGCTTTCCAATGCCAATTATCCCCCTTCTGAGGACATATGTACTCGGAATCTGGGTTATCCCCCTCTTCTGAGGATATACACTACTAGGCATCCAGGTACATGCACTGTATGTTTTGAAGCTTAAAAGTTATAGCTCTGTGATTTAAGCACCTTTCTGCCACCCATGGAACGAAGACTTCAAATCCCAGCCATGAGGACAACTGTTTCCCTACCTGGGGATGGAATACTAGTATTTAAATCATTTATTCGGCATGTGGTAGAAGAGAAGAGAATTTGAGAAGTAGAGATGACAAAGTAGCCACACCACTTACCAGTTTACAGGCAACAGAATGATCAACTTGCCTTTTGTGACAAAATAACAACAAAGAGCCGACATCTCCTATACCCTCACCTGTGTGCAGTGGGCCCTGCAGATAACCACCTTTCCAAGGGCACCTCCCCAGACCCCCCACCTGCCTAGGGTAGCTGCCTGGGTCCCGCACCTGTCTGGGGCACTTGCTCAGGCCCTGCAACCTGCCCCGGGTACCTGCCCGGGCCCCGCACCTGTCCGGGCACCGCACCTGCAGGATCCCCGAGCTGCCTCCATCCCCTGGGCCACGCGGCCGCCCCCGGCCCTGCCCGCCAGGGACGCTGGCACCGAGGATGTCCTGCCCGCAGCCCAGGTCCCCGCCGCTCACCAGGTACTTGCCGTCCGGGGAGAACTTGCAGAGCAAGCTGGAGAGCTTGAACACCTCGGAGAAGTTCATGGCCGCCGCCTGCCGCGGGCGCCACCCTGCGCCCGAAAACCCGCGGGACCCCCGGGCGCGCTGGAGTCCGCAACCGCCTCCGCCGGCCTCCGAGGCCGGAAGTCAGAAAGTGGAAGTGAGCTGCAGCCTATCAGCGCCGCAGGGGGCCGCGCAGCATTGTGGGGCTTGTAGTTCTTTTGCCGCAGGGCTGTAAAGGAAACGCCCACGTTTCTTCCGACCAGGGATTTCTGACCCGAGAACCTTACCTCAAGGCCGGGAGGCCTTGGGGTCCTCTACAGCTAGGGCTGCGGATAAAAATGTAGAAAGCATAGTAAAATTTGAATTTCAGATTAACAATAAATCGTTTTCTAGTTATAGGTATGTTCCCAAATATTGCACGGAACATGCTAATACGGAAAAATTACTCGCTAATCTGAAATTCAAATTTAATTGGGCGACCTGTGTGTCTGCGTGTGTATACACATGCATATATATTTATATTTATATGTAAATGTATGTTTACATGTAAATATATGTTTGCATACAAATATATCTTTAATATGTAGTAATACGGTGTCTGTCGCACATATATTATATCGTGTATGTAATGTATAAGTATTTATTTCGTTTGCTTGGGGTTTTGTTTGCTTTTGCTGAGTCCGGCCCCGCTACCTGCCGCCTGGCCCTTGCCTCACTCTCCAGTGCCACTGAGATCAAGGAGAAAACGAATTTGCCGCTGACTGGGCGGAGCGAGGGCGTGGATCGCGGGCACCGCCGGTGCCTCACCCGCGCGCATCTGGGCTGGCACTGGGCGAAGAATTGTGCGGGTCCGGGACCTGGGGGCCCAGCTGCAGCCGCCCCAGGCACCGGAGAGCGAGCGCCTGCGCGAGCGAGCGGTCCGCAGGTCTCGCAGGCTCAAGGCCGTGCCTCGTCCTCTCCCCTACTCCGGACCCCGGTCCTCTTCCCTAGACAGCGGCCCCCGCCACCCCTGGCTCCCGCAGGCCGCTAGTAGTCCGCGCCAGGCCCCGCGGGCGCCTCTAGGGCCCCCCAGACGCACAGACCCTGACATCCCCGCCTGGCCCTGGGTTCTGGGAGCTGAGAGCCGGCCAGGGTCTTGCTCGCACCTCCGGGCGCCCAGCCTCGGGTCTGTTCCCCGCGGACGCCCCAACCTCCCCGGGGGAATGGATGATGGTGCGCGCGCGTCCTACTCTGGCGGTGCCGGCCTTTTCTATTCCCAACTGGACCCAAACCCCTGCATGGGATTCGTCTTTGTGTCCCCACCCCGTGCGCCCAGCAAACAGTGGGTGAGCCACAAAGATGTGCGGAAGTCAGCCGGACCCTCCCGGTCAGGCGCGGACCCGCTGCGGCCAGAGAACCCAGTCTGCACCAGCCCGGCTCGCTCGCGACGCCTAGGGCTTCACTGACGCTACCTTCCAAGACGTGGGGGTAACCATGGGCAGAGGGCATCGGTTCGGAGCCACATCACGGGCCCCATAAGCATCAGACCATAAACAGCGCCGCCACTGACAGCCGCTCGGAACTCGCCCAGCATGTCCGG
This sequence comes from Rhinopithecus bieti, assembly GCF_001698545.2. Classification (NCBI taxonomy): domain Eukaryota; kingdom Metazoa; phylum Chordata; class Mammalia; order Primates; family Cercopithecidae; genus Rhinopithecus; species Rhinopithecus bieti. The sequence goes on along the minus strand of NW_016807514.1, from coordinate 2,014,501 downwards.
TCCCCTAGCCAGGGCCTGGTGTGCGTGGTCTGGGGCCCTGGAGGCCCCAGTGGCCTAGGAGGAGCAGGCAAGCGGGACGGCGGGTGCCGCCGGCCGGAAGGGAGTCTCGGCCTGACCTAGCGCGGGTCTGGTGCGCGCAGAGAGCAACTCCAAGCGCACCGACGCCCGCGAGCTCCTTCCAAACACCGGAGGGGATCCCGAGCCCACAGGCGGCGGCCGGGGGAGGGAGCAGGGTGCTGGCCGCCGCCCGGGAGTGTTCGCGTCCTGAGTGACCCCTGGAAGGACATGGGGCCCAAACCCCGGCTGGGGTTGGGAGAGCAGCCCCCTGAGGGTCTCCGCGGGATCCCCTGCCGGGCGGGGCCGCGGCTTCACAGGCGGAGTGGGTGGCAAGCCCCGCTTGGCGGACTGCAGCCGTTCCCCTCCTCCCGGCCCTGGGGCGGCGCCGCTCACCCCTGTTCCCCGCCGGCCACATCCCCTGCCCCCTGGATTCCAAGCGCCCCGCGCGCCGAGGGGCCCAGCGCCAGTGGCGGCGGCCCGGAGAGACCCGGGTGTCGGGAAAGATGGGCCGTCTGGGGGACAGCAGGGAGTCCGGGGGAAACGCAGGCGTCGGGCGCAGAGTCGGCACCGGCGTCCCCAGCCCAGCCGAAGGTCGCGGTCGGGTCTGGCCCGCGGGAGGGGCCCTAGCGCCCGACCTGCTTCGGCCCTGAGTGGGCGGCCTCGCCGGGCTGGGAAGGGGAGACGCGCGCCAAACGGCGGCGGGAAGGAGGCGGGGCAGAGTGCGCCCGGGACCCCGACTCGGACGCGGCCATCTGGGGAGGCGGAGCGCCGGGAGGAGACCTTGGCCCCGCCGCGACTCGGTGGCCCGCGCTGCCTTCCCGCGCGCCGGGCTAAAAAGGCGCTAACGCCGGCGGCCGCCTACTCCCCGCGGCGCCTCCCCTCCCCGCGCCCATATAACCCGCCTAGGGGCCGGGCCGCCCGCCCTGCCTCCCCGCCCGCGCACCCGCCCGGAGGTCTGCGCGCCCGCGAAGGGGACGCAGCGAAGCCGGAGCCCGCGCCAGGCCGGTCGGGACGGACGCCGATGCCCGGGGCTGCGACGGCTGCAGGTAGGAGGGCCGGGGCCGGGGCGCGGTTCGGCTCCGCAGGCGGGAGCTGGAGCGCAGCGCTGGGCAGGCACCTGGGCTCGCGGCTCCGAAGCTGGGAGGTGAGGGGAGGGCGATCGCGGGCGAGCTGGGACAAGGCGACACAGGGGCCCCCTCGGAGTTGGATGGGCCTCTGGGACTTGGCGCTCGCGAGGGGCTGGAGCGGCCAGAGTCGAGACTGCGAGGAGATGCGGGTCCTGCCCTCAGCTCCGGCCGCCTTTGGCGCCAAAGACAGCCCCGCAGGGGTTCCGGGAGGGCCCTCCTCCTGCTGTCCCCTCTCCACCCCGGGCTCCGAGGGCCGTTGGCAGGGTAACCCCGGGAAGAGACAGGGGTGCGGGGCGCGGGTGCAGGTGGAAATCGCCAGCAAGCTCCCCCCCGCCCGCGCGCTCCCTCCGACCTGCAGGGCTGTGCCAATCCCGAGGCCTTAGTTCCCCCGAGGAGCCAGAGCCAGGCCCTCCCTGGACAGGGAGAAGGATCTGGGCGGGGGCCTTGACCCAGGCAGTTGGTTACTAAGCGGCTTCGATGGTTTCCCGAGGGACAGCTCCCCGTGGCTCTGAGTTTGTCAGTTGAGGGCTCCTGGCCTGTCGCGGGAGCGGTCCCAGGTAGAGAAAGCCCGGGAAGAAATGGCCCGGGCCGGCCTGGAGGGAGACACCTCCCGCCCCCTTAGCTCCTGGGCCGCCTCCTCCTGCAGCCCCTGCCTTTCCCGCTGCTGCTTGGACTGGGGGAGCGATGATTACCTTCATTCAGCTTGTATTTTGGTCTGGACACTAGGAAATGAGCCCACGTAGTATGCGTATCTCTGCTACATAAACAGGGGACAGGTAGACCATCTTCAACTAGCAAGGGTGCAGGGAAAAGCATTGCACCCCAAACTTCTGGCCAGAGGTCATTTGCTTCCAAAGGTGCTGCCATCTGTTTATCCACTGTCTGGACATTTGGAAATGGTTCAGGCTCATTAACACAATGCTTTGGTTTTTGTTGTTTTGTTTTTTGTTGCTGTCGTTGCTGTTTATTTGTTCAGGCTTAGCCCTGGGGGAGGAGAAAACAAAACACACGGCCTCTGGCGCTTACTGAGCGCTGAGCCACCCCTCTTTGGATTTATTCGGGAAAAGATTAAAGAGCATTGCATTAAGAACAGGACATGGTGTTTGAAATGTTGCCGTATATGAATGTATGCATTACGTATGTAGTTTTTAAAATAAGATAAAAAGTTGGCTGGGCACAGTGGCTCATACCTGTCATCCCTGCACTTTGGGAGGCTGAGGTGGGTGGATCACCTGAGGTCAGGAGTTCGAGACCAGCCTGGCCAACATGGTGAAACCCAGTCTCTACTTAAAATACAAAAATTAGCTGAGCGTGGTGGCAGGCACCTGTACTCCCAGCTACTCGGGAGGCTGAGGCACAAGAATTGCTTCAACCTGGGATGGAGAGGTTGCAGCGAGCTGATATCACGCCACTGCACTCCAGCCTGGGCAACAGAGCAAGACTCTGTCTCAAAAAATAAGATAAAATGGGCCGGGCGCGGTGGCTCAAGCCTGTAATCCCAGCACTTTAGGAGGCCGAGACGGGTGGATCACAAGGTCAGGAGATCGAGATCATCCTGGCTAACACAGTGAAACCCCGTCTCTACTAAAAAATACAAAAAACTAGCTGGGCGAGGTGGCAGGCGCCTGTAGTTCCAGCTGCTCGGGAGGCTGAGGCAGGAGAATGGCGTGAAACCACGAGGCGGAGATTGCAGTGAGCTGAGATCTGGCCACTGCACTCCAGCGCTGGGCGACAGAGCCAAGACTCCGCTCTCAAAAAAAAAAAAAAAAAAAAAAAAGAGTAACATGGCCAGCGTGGGTGGCCTCATGCTGTGAATCCCAGCACTTTGGGAGGTCGCAGGCGGTCGTGGCATCACGGCAGGCTCAGGAGATCGAGACCATCCTGCGCCGAAACATGGTGAAGTGAAACCCCGCCTCTATTAAAAATACAAAAAATTAGCCGGGTGTGGGGGCGCCTGTAGTCCCAGCTACTCGGGAGGCTGAGTCAGGAGAAAGCTTGCGGTGAGCCAAGATCCCGCCACTGCACTCTAGCCTGGGCGACAGAACGAGACGCCATCTCAAAAAAAAAAAAAAAAAAAAAAAAAAAAAAAGATAAAATAAGATAAAAAGTTGGTGCCAGAGGCTGCAGTGTGGCAGCTGCCTGTTGTCAGTCAGGGGTTGCCTGGGGTGAGTAGAAGTAGAAGGCGGGGCTGAGCAGGGCTTGTCCGTGCACCGCAGTGGCTCGAGAATGGCCAGGGATGTGAGCCCTGCCTTGCGGTCATTCTCGTGAAGGCTACAGCGAACAGATAGCTGTCTCCGAATCCCGAAGGCCAGTCCCATGGAGAAGCTGGTCTGGCACAGTGGTTAAGGTAGTAGTGTGGAAGTCAGAATGCTGGGGTTCAAATCTCCCCTTCCCCATTTACTCCAGCAAGTCACTTAACCGCTTGGAGCCTTAGGTTACCCATCTGCAGAGTAGGGTAATAGTTCCTGCCTCAGAGGCTTGGAGAACAGTCAGTGAGGTGCCATCCGAAGGGCTTGGGAGAGTGCCTGGCACCCGCTCGGTGTCCCTACAATGATGGCTTTGGGTCCCAAGCTCTGTTCCAGAGCTGGGAGAGCTAGGAGCCCTGGGGAGAGACCCGGCTCTTTAGTAGCTGGTAGCTATCTCCAGGGCAGGAGGGATGGCAGCGAGGCAGGCATCTGCCTAAGGCATGGGTGGAGGCCGATGGCATCTGTCAGAAGTATGCACTGGGGCAAGGATGCCTGGTTTAGTATTTATTTATAGGGCATGCCCCACCCAGGTCCAAGAATGGATTGATAACACTGGGCACATGTGAAAGGCACAGCTAAAGTAGAGAGAAGAGGCTGAGGTCCGAGAGAGGAGCCACACACCCACTCCAGAACCTGGACGAGGCCCTGCCCTTGCCCAACAGCAGTGTTAACCCTGAGATTCCGAGCACACCAAAGTAACATCGCAACACGGTGAACCTTGGGTTTGCAAAAGTCAGAAAAGTCTTCAAAACATCCTTTAAGACCGGGTGCGGTGGCCCACACCTGGAATCCCAGCACTTTGGGAGGCCGAGGTGGGTGGATCACGAGGTCAGGAGATCAAGACCATCCTGGCTAACACCATGAAACCCCGTCTCTACTAAAAATACAAAAAAATTAGCCGGGTGTGGTGGCGGGTGCCTGTAGTCCCAGCTCCTTGGGAGGCTGAGGCAGGAGAATGGCATGAACTCGGGAAGCAGAGCTTGCAGTGAGCCGAGATCGCATACTGCACTCCAGCCTGGGCGACAGAGTGAGGCTCCGTCTCAGAAAAAAAAAAAAAAAAAAATCCCTCTGCTCATTGGCGTTTGAGTGTAAGACAGCTTATACCAAAGTGGGCTCGGATGGACCTATGCATGTGTTCACAGACTTCCTGCCTGCCCTCTGCCTGACCACTCTGTGCTCAGTATTTCTTTGCAGGCTGAACACTCGCTCATCCAAAGTGCTTTCTTTTCCTGGACAAGCTGCACATCAGAGACCCAAAGAAGAAAATGATAATCCAGCCCATCTCTTGTTTTTGAATGTCTGTAACAACTCACATTTAGCCCATGGTGGCTGTGAGCTGGTACTTGGCTAAAAGTTTACATTTTTTCCCTGTAATCCCCACAATAGCCCATTGAGGTAGATACTATAATTATGCCCATTTACAGATGAGGAAACTGAGACTTCAACGGGCTATTCTACTTGCACAAGATCACACAGCTGCAAAGGACGGGAGTGGGAACTCCAGCTATGACCACGAAACTGGGCCTGGGGCTGCCAAGCCATCCTTTCCCTGAGTCTGCCATTGGCTCAGGCCCGCTGCAAATACAAGACACAGACCCCAGACACCTAGGAGCGTGGAACATTCATCCCAGAAGGGCCCTTCCAGACCATCTAAGCCGGGGTAGAGAGTCCAGGGTGCTGTGAGCCTGGATGGGGAAAAATGGCACCTTGTATTAACTTCAAATTTCAGCATTTCCTCCAGTTTTGAATGTAAGCAGCAAACTACAATCATAGCAGTACCTGTGACCTCCCCAATGGGAACCACTGATATTTCATGGTGTCCGGTAACTGCTGCAGCATCTTAAAAAGTGGTTCGTGCTTGTTGCTCGGTAGCAATTACCGCGGTGATTAGATCTGCTCTCAGGCTTCTGGCTTAATGTATGAACAAAGAAACGCACATACGATCACCTCCCAATTCTGCTTTTTAAATATTAGGGTCACTTTTTCAGTTTTCTCAGGCTGCTGTTATAAATGACCACAAAGTAAGTGGCTGGAAACAATAGAGAGTGTTTGTCTCCCAGTTGTGGAGGCAGGAAATCTGAAGCCAGGTGGGGGCAGGGTCGGGTTCCCTGGGAGGCTTTGACAGGGGGCTGTCTCCCTCCTAGGATCTGGGGGGCTGCCGGCCATCCTGTGGTTCCTGGGTGTGCAGATGTACCACCCAGTCTCTGCCACCGTCTTCCCATGGCCTCCTCCTCTGTGTCCCTGTGTATCTCTCCTTTTCTGTCCCTTAGATGAACACCTGTCCTTGGATTGGGGGCCTACCTGGAAAATGCAGAATGATCTGATCTTGAGACCTTTACCTAAGTGGCATCTGCAAAGACCCTGATTCCAAATAACATCACATTCTGAGGCTCGTTCCGGGAGCCTGCATCCAACCCACTGGAGCGGCTGCATTTCAGTAACTCACCATCTTGTGTATTTTGTTTCGTGTATTTAAAACATTCTCCCAGCCAAGGTGTCTGAGATTCCCCAGGCTGGCAGAGGGGCCGTGGTGCAAATAGGGAAGAAGCTGAGTCTAAGCCACGCCTGTCTTTTTGGGAAGAGGATCAGGAACCCGGACACTGAAGGTCAGGGTTGGGCAGCCCGCCTCTCCCCCAGCACCTCCTGCCTGGCGCCTCCTCCACAGCCCCTGCATCCTGGAAAACAGGCCGTTCCACACACTCCAGCAGCTCCTCTACCTGGGAACTGCTTGGGCCATATAGCCCCCAGTCAGGGAGAGAAACCAGACACATATTGAACAAGAAGCCCCACCAGGAGAGGCGAGACCTGGGCCCCAGCCCTGGACCTGGCCGTGGGTTCTACAGAGGGTCGGGGGGCATCGGCCTGCACTGAAGGGTCTGGAGAGGCACCTCTCAGGGAGTTGGGACAGAGAGGAGACGCCATCCCAGTGGTGACCTCCAGTGAGGCCTGGAGAGACCAGATGGCAGGAAGGGCCTTGCTGGGGCCAGAGTGAGGGCACAGAAGGCAGGTCTCATGGAGCAGGGACCATGGAGGGGACATGGGGGACACTAGATGGACAGTGGCCGGAAGATTCCGTGGGCCTTGGAGATTAAATCAGGTTCCCCAAAGAGCAAGCTGTGGAGGGGGGAAAGTTGCCTCCCTCTTCCCAACTGGATTCTTAGACTGCCAATAAACGATTGACAAAAGACAGACTCACAAGAGACAACAGTTTTAAGGCTGTACCTACGCCTGGAAGTGCCATAAAAACAGGAGACTCAGCAGTAGCCAGATGGGAGCAGTGCAGATATCTGTCCTCAGTGACAGAAAGGAAAGGGGGCCTGGGCTTCTGGGGAGCGGTGGAGACAAACGAGGAGAGGGTGAGGGAGGAAACATCTGGGTATAAAGGCTGCCTCGTGGTGAAGCTATCAGTCTCTTGGTGAGAAAATGTGTCCTGGCGCGGCTCTCTTCCTGGCGCACATATCATTACTAATGATAATGTACTTTATAGATATCAATTTCCTTTAGAAAAGAGAGTTTTACGCTTTATTTTAGGGAGTCGAAGAGCTTTTATCTGTTGGCTGGTTCTCAGTTTCTTTTAGCTCAAAGTAATCAACATGTCAACATGGCATATTTTGGGGTGACATATTCTGGTCTCCTACAGTCATTTTTTGGGGTGATGTATTCTGGTCTCCTACAGTCACATTTTGGTGTGGCATATTCTGGCCTCTTACAGTCATATTTTGGGGTGATGTGTCCTGAGCCCCATTGTTTCCTAGTCAGAAACTTCCCCAAGAAGCTCCATGGTACAGAAACTGGGTTGGTGTGTTGTCTCGTAATGCTTTGAAGAGGTGTTTCTTAGAAACAAAAGGAAAAAAAAAGCTAATCATTGGAGCTGACGAAAAACTCGTTTCTGGGTGTGCGGGCTGTGGCGGGGCCGGTTTGTAGATCCTGGGCTCCGAGCGTCTTCTGCGGTTTGGTCTCTGGTGATGTCTGGGAGGCCCACACAGCAACAGGCGTGAGGCCCTTCACACCTGGCCTCCGTGCTCATCTCGCTGATGTTTATTTCAAGTCGTCCAGCTTCAGTTTGCAGGATTTCTGGGCAAAGGGCAGTTTTGTTCTTCGTGATTCCAGTAAGAAGGGTGGGAGAAAATTGAAAGTGTTAATTTGGAGAGTTGCAGCAAGATACTGAAGGAAACTAGAAACATCAGGAACCAGTCCAGTTTATAGACATCAATAGATAACAAAACCTCAAGGAAATTAAACAGGATGAGAATCTAATATGGGGCACACAATATGGCTTTCTACTGAAATATATGTTCTCTCTACATCACCTCTCTTTCTACTAAAAATAATCTCAGTAAGATTATTATTGTTATTATTATTATTATTGAGATGGAGTTTCACTCTGTCGCTCAAGGCTAGAGTGTAGTGGCACGATCTCGGCTCACTGCAACCTCTGCCTCCCAGGTTTAAGTGATTCTCCTGCCTCAACCTCCCGAGTAGCTGGGGTTACAGGCACGCACCACCACGGCCAGCTAATGTTTGTATTTTTATTATTTTTTTAAGTAGAGACAGGGTTTTGACATGTTGACCAGGCTGGTCTTGAACTCCTGACCTCACAGGATCCACCCACCTTGGCCTCCCAAAGTGCTAAGATTACAGACGTGAGCCACTGTGCCTAGCCTAGTAAAATTAGTTTGTTTGTAAAATAAGTCTAGCCTCGTTAAAGTTGGCCCAATTATTTGCACAAGTGCAGCAAGAATAGTAAGTGGCCAGCTAGGCTCTCTTTAGATCAGCTTTGCTGGAACTTTTTTTTTTTTTTTTTTTTTTTTTGAGACAGAGTCTCACTCAGTCGCCCAGGCTGGAGTGCAGTGGCGCGATCTCGGCTCACTGCAAGCTCCACCTCCCAGGTTCACGCCATTCTCCTCCCAAGTAGCTGGGACTACAGGCACCACCACGCCCGGAACTAAATTTTTTGCATTTTTAGTAGAGTGGGGTTTCACCATGTTTCACCATGTTAGCCAGGATGGTCTCTCTTTTTTTTTTTTTTTTTTTTTTTGGACGGAGTCTCGCTCTGTCGCCCAGGCTGGAGTGCAGTGGCCGGAATATCAGCTCACTGCAAGCTCCGCCTCCGGGTTACGCCATTCTCACCTGCCTCAAGCCTCCCGGTACTGGGACTACAGCGCCGCCACTCGCCCGCTAGTCTTTTGTATTTTTTTTTAGTAGAGACGGGGTTTCCACCGTGTTAGCCAGGATGGTCTCGATCTCACTGACCTCAGTGATCCCCCGCTCGGCTCCAAGTGCTGGGATCCAGGGCATGAGCCACACCGACCCGGCTGCTGAAACTTTTAATAAGAAATCTCAGGTTAGGCTTTCAAAAGCCTCTTGAAGCTAAGAAGTCAAGCCAAGGACTTGATATCAGACTTTACCTGGAATACCTATAGATTTGGGTGGATTCCTCTTTCTCAAGGTTCCCGATACATTCTTGAGAAATACTGCCAAAAAATGACAGTCTTTCCTCAACCTGTGAGGTCACAGAAGCCCTTTAATTCAGGTATAAGGACAATTTTGTTTTCCTCCAAGGGGTTTCATTGGCTCCATAAAGTCAACCTTAGTTCCTTAAAGCTACTCACATCTGATTTTATGCACATCACTCTCAAATATGATATTCCAGTCAAACACTTGGTAAGCTAACCAATATTTCCAATTGTTTCCTATTACAAGGGAGCAGATTCATATTGAACTTAAGCAAATAACTCTATGGCCATGACAACAAAATTGCTAATAGTTTCCAACTTCTAGAGAGATCAGGTAGGGAGAAAAGTCATCGTTTCAATTTTGCTTACAAAAGTATAATGTACCTGAATGCTGTAAGTTATAAATAGTTTCTTCACTTACATTCTGGAAATTCTTGCGATGCAGTGGTGTGATCTTAATGTATCAGAAACCTGTACTGGTCAAAGTCTTCCCCATGAAATCTTCTTGAAGACACAAGACTTTAGGATTACAGTTGCTTGCAAAAGCTTTCAGGAAACCATCAGAGTGAAACAATTAACTGTGTATGACAGAAAGGCTTAAAATGGCCTTGGCTAAAGATATGATGGGATCATTATAATGTAACTGATGAGGAAGTTTGGGTATTCCTGTGGTGTATACTTTTAGATAATAACTGCAATTACAACTAGTATAGAAAGTATCAGATTTCTAAGAATTTCATAAAATGTCTGAAACTCTTATATTAATATATATCCATGCAAATATAACTCACTCAGAGAAGCTTAATCATCACCTCATATTTTACAGTGCTTCTATGCAAATTTAGTTGATCAAATAAGCCCAATTTATTTAATATCTTTTTATTTTATTTAACAAAATTTTCCCTTTAACATTGGCAAAATAATCTATCTTTTTATAAGGAGAGAAAAGAATCCTTTTGAGATATTCCAGGGAAATCCCAAACGTTAATTCGGGGTCAAAAAGACTTCATTGAGAGTGTGATTTTGGAAAGTTGTCAAAATGTCAAAAGGTTTAAAGCACTTGATTAAATGGAATCCCAGGTCATTATGAAATAATACTTAATTCTCATTTAATCAAAGTAACAATGAAATCTTCAAAGAGAAATGCAGAAAGTTAGATAGTTTAAAATAATCTTAGATCTGGCCGGGCGCGATGGGTCACGCCTGTAATTCCAGCACTTTGAGAGGCTGACGCCAGCAGATGGGATGGCTTGAGCCCAGGAGTTCGAGACCAGCCTGGGCAACATGGTAAAACCCTGTCTCTACAAAAAATACAAAAATTAGCCAGGCATGGTGGCGCATGCCTGTAATCTCAGCCACTCGGGAAGCTGAGATAGGAGGATCCCTTGAGCCCAGGGAGATTCATGCCTCAGTGAGCTGAGGTCGCACCACTATCCTCTAGCCTAAGCAACAAAGTGTAAATACACACACACATTTTATATATATATATACACACATAATACATATGTGTATTATATACACACACACACTCTGTGTGTGTGTGTGTGTGTGTGTATATATATATATTTTTTTTCTACTTAGCTGGGTGTGGTGGTGCTCGCCTGTCTCCCAGCTACTCAGGAGGCTGAGGAGTCGAGGCTGCGATGAACTATGATTGTACCACTGCACTCTAGCCTGGGTAACAGAGTGAGACCCTGTCTCAAAAAAAAAAAAAAAGAACTAGTTCACACCCATGTTTCCTCCTGCTGCCCCAAATCACCACTCTCCTTGAGCAGCCCCTGAAGGTGGAGACCAGGCACCTGCTGGAGCAGGAATTCTTCCTTCACTGGCTTCTGTTGGGGCACCAGTATCCTGCAGCTGTGGCATCCACAGGGAGTAAGGCCAGCCACGGAGATCCTTTCATGTCACCAAGCTGCAGGGGAGGAAAAGTGACATCAGACAGATTAACAGGAGAAAACCCATTTTAATGATATGTACACAAATGGGAGTCCCACACGAAGATGAAACTGGGGGAAGGGGCCACATGGCAGAGGCATCTGTGTCATCCTGAGCTGCAGGAAGATACAGGGGCGTGGGGCTGCTGCAGGCTGGTGTGGACCAGCTATAGCAGGGGAGTTGCCTGGTGAATGAAGGTGCTCGTCATGCGGACATGCGTCTCTCAGGTGATCAGAGTTGCCTGGAGCCGCTCTCCTCCCGACATAGCGACCTTTATGAATGGAAATGTCTTTCATTTCTCTCCCAGACGGGCAGCTGGACAGAGCCACTCCTATGTCTGCAGTTTCTCGAAATAATCGATATGCCCAAGGCACGTTTGGGGTGGCACATTCTGCCCTCTCCAGCCATGTTTTGGGGTGGGGTGGTGTGTCCTGAGCCCCAACGCAGGTGTCAGGGCTGTGGAGGGGACGTCACAAGGGGGCCTAGAGGGGCCTCTACAGGCCTTGGAGATGGAATCAGCTCCCCGCAAGGCCTCAGGACAGACCTGGCTGGGGAGTGCAGGGAGGCGTCCCTGGTGTGAGGACAACATGGGGCTGCCTCTTCCAGCTGCTCTGAGGGCTCTCAGAGAAAAATGAAGTTTTCTTTTGTAAGAGAAACTTATCTCTGCTTTCCCTGGCTTCTCAGATGCCACCATGCCAGATTTTGGGGTAGTGGTATGTCCTGACCCCAGTCAGTGGCGGGCCCACCTGCCTCCATGCCACGGGCTCTCTGGGGAGGCCACTGCTGTGTCCCCACTGTGAGCTCGATTTGAGCTGCCTGTGGGACCTGAGAACCCCCAAGGGTGCCACTGGCAGACTCGAGGTGCCCAGGTGAGGCTGGTGCAGCCCCTCTGCCCTGCCAGCCCGGGCACAGGCACCTAGGCATTGCGACTCCTACCCTCCTACCAGCCCAGATGCGGGACCTGAGCCAGCAGGGCTCCCACCCAGCCCAGGGTGTATCCCCCTGCCAGGGCCACTGCACTGGACAGGAAGGACCCACCTGTTTCCCTGCCCAGTACCAGCTGGCAGGCCCCCCGTGGCTCAGGGTGCCTGTGAGGAGGGGTGGGGGCTCTAATTGCTCACCTGCTGCTCCGAGGTGTCAGGCAGGGTGGGGATGGCACCGGGGGAAGCCTGGGCTGAGGGGGCAGGCTGCCCCTCCTGCAGGAGAAGTGCCATGTTTCACTGGGTCCTTTGGAGAGGGCAGGGAAGCTCCCGCTCGCCTGTACTGCACCATTTCCTGTGATTTTAGCAATGACTTCCTGGCTCCATTTTCTCCACCACCCTGAACACATAAGCCAGACCTGCAGCTTTCTCTTCCACAGCCTCCTGGCCTCAGGGTCCACCTGGCTGGTGCCCACCGGTCGGACCGGGGCCTGGTTGTTTGGGGGACAGGGGAGCAGCCTTGCTCCAGTGTGGGTCCTCCCTGACTGTGAGACGGTTGGGGAACAGGGGTTGTTGAGTCTGCGGGAGGCCTTGGCTGGGCCAAAGAGAGGGGTCTGTCTTCTGCAGAAAACCCAGCCACTCTTGCCAGATGCAGTCAGGCTACAAAGGGAAGCTGTGCTCCCTCTTTAAAGGCAGGTGATTCCTGTGAATCCAATGACCCAGATAAGGTGCACGATTTAGCAGGTAAGGCAACTCACCATCTTCTCTTTGTGGTCCTTGCAGTTTGCACCATGCGCAATGCAGGGTGGAGTCAGCCCGCAAATTACAGGCGAAAGGCTCTGCGGTCATTGTCAGTTAAACAGGAGATGCAAACTCCGAGCTAGTTAATGAGCTGCGGTCTGCCATGCTCACGATTTGGGGCATGTCTCTCCTTCCTGCTATCACAGTCTTTGCCAGCTGCCATCATGACTACCAACCAGTCCCCTCATGATTGCACGAGTCTCCTGTCATGTTTTCTTCTGGAGTGAGGCATGCTCCAACTTGCTTCTGGGTTCTTAATTTTTGATCAGGGACAGCTCCTTGACTAATTATTTGGCAGTAATGAGGGAGGACAGTCGAATTGTGAAAGTCCCCCCCAAGCTTTTAGAAGGAAGCTGCAAATTAAAACACGAGGTATTGGTAAACAGGATGCTAATTGGATTAATATGAAAATGATGAATTCTGATAAAAATAGCAAAATACACCATTGTAAGATTGAGGCCAATAGAACTCCAAGAACATTGTCTTAATGTTCCGCTGGTTGATTTGATATTTGAAAGTATTAGAATAACAGGAAGAGTCTATTCTTGGCAATGAAGTGTACAAGATTTATGCAAAACAGAACTTTAAAACCAGAAGGACTCGACATGAGTGGGATTATGTAAATCATTCATATTCTGAAGTTTCATAACTCTCTGACCCCCTCTGGATCCTTTGGTTTGTCTCTCTTTGGTTTGTCTCTCTCTTTTTTTTTTTTTTGAGACGGAGTCTCGCTCTTTCACCCGGGCTGGAGTGCAGTGGCGTGATCTCGGCTCATGGCAAGCTCCGCCTCCCAGGTTCATGCCATTCTCCTGCCTCAGCCTCCCGAGTAGCTGGGACTACAGGCGCCCACCACCTCGCCCGGCTAGTTTTTTGGTATTTTTTAGTAGAGACGGGGTTTCACCGTGTTAGCCAGGATGGTCTCGATCTCCTGACCTTGTGATCTGCCCGCCTCAGCCGCCCAAAGTGCTGAGATTACAGGCGTGAGCCACCGCGCCCGGCCTCTCTTTTTTTAGACAGAGTCTCACTCTGTCACCAGGCTGGAGTGCAGTGGTGTGATTTCGGCTCACGGAAACCTCCACCTCCAGGTTCAAGCAATTCTCCTGCCTCAGCCTCCTGAGTGGCTAGGACTACAGGTGTGAACCACCATGCCCAGCCTTTTTTTTTTTTTTTAAGAGACAGAATCACCAGGCGTGGTGGCTCACACCTGTAATCCCAGCACTTTGGGAGGCCAAGGATCACTTTGGATCACCAGGTCAAGGGTTCGAGACCAACCTGGCCAACATATGGTGAAACTCCGTCTCTACTAAAAATACAAAAATTAGCTGGGTGTGGTGGCAGATGCCTATAATCCCAGCTGCTTGGGAGGCTGAAGTGAGAGAATCACTTTTGAACCTAGGAGGCAGAGGTTGCAGTGGGCTGAGATCACGCCATTGCACTCCAGCCTGGGCAACAAGAGCAAAACTCCATCTCAAAAAAAAAAAAAGACACAGAATCTGCATGTGCAGCCTCAGCTGGTGTGCAGCAGCGCAGTCACAGCGACCACCACAGCCTCCGACTGCTGGGCCCGGGCCGCCGTCCTCTTGCCTGTGTCCCGAGCAGCTGTGGCCACAGGCGCACACCACCACATCCAGCTCTTTTGTTGTTGTTTCTTGCTTTTAGAGACAGGGTCTGGCTGTGTCTGCCACACTAACGAATGTAAAATCTTAAATGATGCCTGGTGCAGAGTAAGCTGGGTGTTGGGTGGGGCATAACTTACGGGTCACAGTGACAGTTTCACTTCTGTGCATGCCCTCAAGAACTCATTGTTGCACACAGGCGGCTGCTGGCAAATACTGAAGAGTTGTGGGGAGAAAGGTAGGGGTCTGACGGTGAAGGTGGGTGCATGGGCAGGGGACTTTTAATGCCCCCTCTGCTGGCTCCCTCCCCGCCACCACCTGCCCACCTCCCTGGCCTTGGCTGCAGGCTACGGTGCCCTTTGACCTCAGAGAGGCCTGTCCTGTGTGTCTCACTGAGCAGGAACAAACCGTCCCAGGAGCCCTTCGGCTCAGAAATGAGTAAGCATTGGTGGTAGGGATGGTGCCCCACCTGAGCAGACGCAACTCGGTGCCGTGTGGGTGTCTCTCCCGGGGCAGCTTTGAGACTGACCCCCAAACAGAGGGCTCAGAAAACATGTTTTCCTTTTTTTTTTTTTTTTTTTTTGAGAAGGAGTCTCGCTCTGTTGCCCAGGCTGGAGCGCAGTGGCCGGATCTCAGCTCACTGCAAGCTCCGCTTCCCGGGTTTACGCTGTTCTCCTGCCTCAGCCTCCCGAGTAGCAGGACTACAGGCGCCCGCCACCTCGCCCAGCTAATTTTTTGTATTTTTAGTAGAGATGGGGTTTCACTGCGTTAGCCAGGATGGTCTCCATCTCCTGACCTTGTGATCTGCCCATCTCGGCCTCCCAAAGTGCTGGGATTACAGGCTTGAGCCACCGCGCCCGGCCACATGTTTTTCAATGAGGGACATTTATGGCTGGTGAAAAAAGTGGCTCCCCAAAGGTCTTCATGTCCTAATCCCCAGAACCGTGTCTATGTTATTTCCCACGGCAAAGGGGGGACCGTGATTCAGCTATTTTGAGATGGGGAGGCCATCTGGCAGGATCCAGGTGGGTCCAGTGTATCAGGGGGCCCCACAAGACGGGTCAGAGAAGGAGCTGATGATGGAGGCAGAGATTGGAGGGATGCATTTCAGAGATGGAGGAAAGGGTCACGTGCCAAGGAATGCCAGCAACCTCCTGAAGCCGGAGAGGACGGGGAGGTAGGGATTGTCCCAGGGCCTCCAGAACCGGGAGAAGACGGGGAAGTAGGGATTCTCCGAGGGCCCCCAAAGACAGGAAGAGGGGAAAGTGTATTCTCCCGGGGTCTCCAGAAGCAGCCAGCCCTGCCCACAGCTTGGTTTTAGTTCCCTGGGACCCATCTCGGACTCTGACCTACAGAACTGTAAGAGAGTAAATTTGTCTCGTTCTATGCTGCTCACTGTGTGGTCACTGGTTATGGCAGCCGCGGAAAACAGACAGTGCTCACATCTGCACAGTCCCCTCTCCAGCTCTTGCCTGACAGGAATAAACAAGGGCGGCCGGGCACGGTGGCTCACACCTGTAATCCCAGCACTTTGGGAGGCCGAGGCGGGTGGATCATGAGGTCAGAAGATCGAGACCATCCTGGCCCAAATGGTGAAACCCCGTCTCTACTAAAAATACAAAGAATTAGCCGGGCGTGGTGGTGCCTGCCGGTATTCCCAGCTACTCGGGAGGCTGAGGCAGGAGAATCACTTGAAGCTGGGAGGCAGAGGTTGCAGTGAGCCGAGATCGCGCCACTGCACTCCAGCCTGGTGACTGAGTAAGACTCTGTCTCAAAAAAAAAAAAAAAAAAAGAGACAGAGAGAGAAATAAACAAGGGCTTGCCCTGTAGTTCACATCTGGACCACCCAGCTTAAAATAGGGTAGGAGAGTTAGGGAATAGCTTTTCAACCCTTGTGTTACGGTGCACAGGTATGCAAAAATTCTCCTTGAACTCCCCCTTGAGTGTTCCCCCAGAGCCCATGGCCACTGTCACTCTGTGTTAGTTGCTCTTCAGACCAGGGAACAAACTTGGCCGTGGCTGTGGCCAGGGTCCAGCTGCTATCACTCCTCCTGTCACCCACCCACCTTCTGTCCCCAACAAGGATGTTGAGAGGAGCCAGGCACCAACCTCACTGGGTGTGGGTCTTTCCCCTCACTTTCCTATGAACTGGGGGTGGGGGAGGAGGGGTGCGTGCTAGGAGGTCACCGCAGCCAAGGAACCCAGATTGGTGCACTCGAGAATGAACCATGGGCACACTTTCCAGTGAGTCACCGGGCTGCAATGAGGGGCCATCTCCCCAACGGGAGCCAACACCCATGAGTAGCGGTCACACACACATCCGTGCGGCACGTAGGCAGAAATGCACTGACTTTCCATGACTCATAAATCCGCCGTTGCTCTATATCTCACGGACGCACACACTGCACACAGACACACCGCTCCGCAGCAATGTGCCTGCATTCAGCACGTGTCCCCCGGGGCAGTGGGAGTGGGGGAGCCTCAGCTGCCACGCTGCCACTTCACCTGGAACAGCCACTGATCTGAGAGCCACTTTCCCAAGTGCACAGCCTGCTGTGTTCCTGCTGTGTGTGGGGCACAGATGCGGGCCCTCCCCTGCCTGCCCAGGAAGCGGAGAAAAGCACCAGGCATCCCTCGGGACTGTGCCAACAAGAGACGCCAGCCCCTTGGTCCCTGGGCGGGGCGGTGTGAGCTGTGCACATTACCCAGCAAAGCCTCCTGCACCTGCAGGGTTTCTGCTCAGACGGAATTTGGTTCTAGGCCTGTTCCAGGGCCCCCAGGCAATGGGGACATCCTTGCAAGAGAGGTTTCCCAAGCTGGAGTTTTGTGGCATTTGATTAGTCTCCTATGGCTGCTATGACCAATTACACACACTTAGTGGCTTATAGTGATCAAGGTTTATCTTCTTTTGGTTCTGGAGCTTAGATACCTGAGGTCAGGCTCGCTGGGCTGAGATCAAAGTGTGGTGGAGCTGCCTGCACTCCCTCTGGAGGCCCTGGGGAGAGCCTGTTTCCTTGCTTTCTCTAGGCTTAGAGGCCACCTGCATCCCTCACTTTCGGGCCCTTCCTCCCTCTTTGAAGCCAGCAACGTGGCGCCTTCGCTCCTCCCTGTCCTTGCTCCTCCCTCTTATACGGATACGGTGGTTACATCGGGCCATGTGGAAGATCCCGAGTCATCTCTCCATCTTGAGATCCTCACCTTCATCCTGTCGGCCAAGTCCCTTTCGTCCTGTCCGCTCCGTGCTGCTGCAGTGGGCGGGGGAGGAAGGTGGCACGGGGCAGCGACACACATTCTTTTCTCCAGAATTGGGGCAGGGCTCCTCAAAATCCTCTGACTAGCGTTAAAGATTCAGAATTTGGTGTTATGGCTGCATATAATGTTGAATTATCTGAACTTGCTGCACGTGTGTGTGTGTGTGTTGTTGTTGGTAGGACCAAAACAGTTGATTATCAGCAATTTCATGGTTTTACCTAATATTTTCAGAGAGGTTCTTACCTGCTGGAAGCATGTACTGGCATATTATAGATGAGATGGTCTCATAGGTGGAATTTGCTGTGAAATGCCCCAGGAAACAAAAAGCCGCAGGTCAGAGTGACGAGAACTGGGGACGGGCGGATGAGTTCCTGGGCCGTTCCCTTTAGTTCTGAGTGTGCTTGGAAGTGTCCACAATGAGGAGTAGAAACCAGTGCAAATCTGGGTGCAGACAGCCCTGTCCTGGCTGCCCTGAGCTCTGCCCCGTCGGTCGCCTTGAGGAGGGTCGGGGGGGAGCAGGGGTGCAGGGTGGCGCGTGCATGCCGGGTGGCGGGCAGCACCAGGCCCCTCTCCAGCCCCAGAGCTCCAGGCCATGCTCCGCCCCCAGCTGCCCTGCAGCTCCAGGCCAGCCACGCTGCCGCCTAGTTTCGCAGCTCCAATGTCATCACCTAGGCGACGGGGACGCTGCTGCCACCGCCTGCCTGCGGGAGCCAGGAGCCAGCCGAGGGCCACTTCCACCTGGCCCCACCGACCCTCCGGGGCCCAGGCTTAGCCAAGGTAGGCTTGGGCTTGGCTCGCCCTCCTCTCAGCCTGAGTCGGGGGGAGTCTCCTTGCCACCGTGGGTGCACTGGCTCCAGGGGCCCACCCTGGGGTGCACAGAGCCCCTTCCTACGGCCTCCCAGGAGGCAGCCAGGAAACAGTCCTGTTCAGGCCAGGGTTGGGAGGCCTTGCCCATGGTTCTCCTGATGGGACATGCCACAGCTCTGGGGAGCCATCTGCCCCAAGTGGCACATTAGGGCTCCTCGTGTGACCCTGGGCTGGGGGGCAGAAGTGGCTCTGGTACTGCCACCTCCACCCCTTGGACCTGCCAGGAGCTCTTTCCACTTCCTGCCAAGGAGGCGCAGAATGACTGCCCCAGCCTGGCACATCCAGGGGCTTCCCGGCTGGGGGCCGCCATCCTCAGCCTCACACAGCCGATCCAGAGCCTCCCAGTTCTCCCCAGCCCCCCACTCTCTTGTGGCCCCGGAGCCTCTCCCAGCAACAGCAAGCCATGCCCTGGCCTCCCTGGCACTCACGCAGCTACTCCCAAGGCTGACCCAGACCTGGATGGCAGGAAGGGGCTGGGCTTGTCCTGTACCTTCTGCCTGGGTCCTGCTTCCAGGGCTGGACTCCCAGGCTGGGGAATCCTCAGGGACCCATCAAACTGGAGGACAGGGAAGGGGCTTGTGGGCATCTGCTGTGAGGAGGGCAGAGTGTGTACGTGGCGATGCCTATGGACACATACGTGTGCGCATATGTGAATAGGTGTGTGCGCGTGCCCGTGTGTGCAAGTGTGATGCTGGAGGTGAGACGGTGGGTAGGGAAACTGAGTGACCGGCTCCTCCCTGAAGTCTTGGGGAAATCCGAGGGGCCAGGGCCTCTGGATCCTGTTCCCTTGGTTCTTAGCAAAGACTCCAGCCTGGCCTCCTGGATGGACATGTGGCTCAGGGGGCGAGACCGTGGACTCTTCCTGGCTTGCTGTGTCGCTCTGGGTGCGTTTCACTCCGCTCTGAGGATCTCTCTGCCCATCCTGAAGCAGGGATGATGGGACCAGGGGGACCACACGGGCACAGGCTTCTAGAATGTCGGTGTCATCTCCCTGGGGTCCCGCAGACTGAACTTACTCAAGAGCCCCATGTCCAGGTGGGGGATATACAGGAGCCCCTTAGAAGCGGGGAAGAAGGCCAGGTGCGGTGGCTCACATCGGTAATCCTAGCACTCTGGGAGGCCGAGGTGGGCGGATCACCTGAGGTCAGGAGTTCGAGAGCAACCTGGCCAACATGGTGAAACCCTGTTTCTACTAAAAATACAAAAATTTGCTGGGCGTGATGGCGCCCAGTTGTAATCCCAGCTACTGGGGAGACCGAGTCAGGAGAATCATTTGAACCCAGAGGGCGGAGGTTGCAGTGAGCTGAGATCGTACCATTGCACTCCAGCCTGGGGGATAGAGTGAGATGCTATCTCAAAAAAAAGAAAAAAAAGAAAAGAAAAAGAAAAGTGAGGAGGAATGAGGAGGAAGTCAAGCAGTTTAACCCCACATGGTGCTTCTCCAGCAGTTACCCTGGTCCTGTCCTGACCTGACCTGCTGGGCTCCAGCAGCTCAAACCAACTCATTGATTCTGTCATCGCTTCTTCACGGAGCACCTACTGTGTGCCAGGTGGGTGCTGGGGCTGCAGTGCAGAGCACAGCAGGCAGGGCTTGGTGGTCTGGCCCGCAAAGAGTCAGCAAGCTAATGTCTCCCCATGCGGTGAGTACTGAGAGAGAGGAGGCCTGGCAGGTCCGAGGGAGACCAGCGTCTCTTAAATGGGGTTGCAGGGGCCCTGAGAAGTGAGGCTTCCTGACAGCCGTCCCTCGTGGGTGCCGTGTTGGTCAGAGTGGGGTCTGGCTGCACAGCCTTCCTCAGGGCTGGGCTGAGAGCACAGGTCGGCTGGCACCTATGCAGGTTTCAGGGTTCCAGGGCTCCAGCTGGAACTGCCTCAGGGATGGCCAGGAGTAGGCCTGTCCCTGGAGAGGCGTGGGGTATGAGAGCCGGGAGTGCGGCAGGAGGCAGCCCCCTGAGACCTGGAGTAGCATGGAGGCTACGAGCCATGTGACCTAGGTGGCCCTGTACCCTGTCCAGCCCCAGCTTGCTGTTCCTGCCTCTCCCTGACCTACGGGCTGCCCAGGCTGCCCCTTGGCCGAGCTCCACCGTGGCCAGCGCCCTTCCGTTCGCTTGTGAGTCCCACAAGATCACAGCCCTGCCCAGGGCCTTGGCGGCTCTTGGGCTAACCTGGCCATCGTCCGGAGCCCCCTTCACGCCAGGGTCGAAGGCTGGGCTGTTGTCTGCCCTGCAGGAGCCGGGGCCTCCAGAGGACGGGCTGCCTGGCGGGAAGGTGGAGCTCACCAGAGCCCAGTCCAAGCCAGCCTGGGCGCTTCTGAGCTGTGTAGCCCTGGGCAGGCTGCTCGCCCTCTCGGGCCTCTGGGAACACCTGGAGACCTCCTCCTGAGTTCCTCTGAGGATTGAATGAGCATGAAAATATGGAGGGTTTGGCACAGGGTGAGGGCCCAGGGGATGCTGGGAGGCAGTATCAGAAAGGCAACCCTGAGGGCCAGCGGACAGCCACTCTGAGGAAGAGTAGAGGCTGCCTCTGGAAGGAGTGAGGGGCGGGTGGACCCCGTCACTGCCGCGCCAGGGAGGTCACAGGGCTGAGCAGCTGACTCCAGAATAGGAAGGGAGCACGCCAGGAGGGAGTGTTGCACATTGAGTCAGGGTGGGACTCAGCGGGATGCATGACAAGTTCAGGGGGTTGACAGTTGTCTGGAAGGGCACGTCCGCTCGGACCGCAGGGTGGGGAGTGGTCAGCAGGGAGACAAGGCCATGGGTGTGGTGGGCGCATCCCAGATCCCTTAGAGAAAAGCCCAGAGCCAGGGGTGAGGGGTCTGTGCAGGGTGGGGACGTCTCAGAGTGGAGCATCCCCGCCGAGGGGTGTCCAGAGGAGAGTGGCCAGGTGGGGACAGCAGCTTGGGAAGGGTCATCCTCGCTTGGTTGGAGGAGCGGAAGTGCTTGTCCGGGGAGAGAAAGAAGATTCTGGAGGACAACACAGGCCCTTCCAACATGGCCACTGGCCACACAAGGGCTGGTGACCCCCGGTGTGATCCTTGGGGTAGAAAGGGAGTGGGAGAGGAGGATTGGAGGGGGCAGGGGACAGGGATGTGTCTGAGCAGAGCAAGGCTGTGGCAGCTCCAGCGAAGGTGGCTGCGGCCCCGTCAGCCACCTGCCCTGCTGAGGGCAGCGCTGTAGTCACCACCTGTGAACACAGGTATCGACTCAGACACTCACTCTGGCCATAAGCTCCGCTCTGTCCCAGCCCTGGACCTCCCACTCCCCGTCCTTGGCAGTCGGTCCCTTGGGTCTTCTTCCTGTGCTCACCGTGCTGGTCTGAACCTCCCCGTGACAGCTCTGCTCTCACTGCCCCCACCGGGGTGGCCCTTCCTCTAACAGGTGGGCTCCTGGCAGGAAGCATCGCCAAGTTCACAGCTCCAGTGCCCTGACTTGGCCCTGCTCAGTTCCCTCCCGCCGCCAACCTCGTCCCCCCAAGGGCCATGTCCCTGCCCACTCCTTCCGCCCCTTTCTTAGAGGATGCTCAGCCCATCAGGCCGCTCATGCCTCTGACCCCCACCTCCAAACTCTCCTGACCCGCTTACCCCCAGGAGCACCGCTCACTCCGAGGTGCAAGCAAGCTGGGGCTGGGGTGGAGACTCCTCTTCCACCAGCCGCACTCCTCATACCCAGCCTCTGAGGGCCTCACAGACATACATGATTTGCCTCCAGTGGGCCAGCGGTGTCTGTTTACCACGTTGCACGTCTCCGGGCATGGAGCTGGCACCGGGCTGCCACTGCAACTGGGCACTACCCGTTTCAAAGGTGCCTCATTCCCTGAGAGACCGAGGATAGGCTAGTGCTCTGCAAAAGGGCGTGGTGGCCACTGTAAAAGGGGGGTGAGACACACCAGCTAACCGTGCAATGGAGAGGCACTCAGGAGCCAGGGACCCAGCAGCCTCCAGACCCCACCTTTTGGCCCTTGTGTGTGCAGTTCTATTCCTCAGCCTGGTGCCGTTGGGACCCGGGCCTCATTGGTGCTTTCTCCACTGCCACCACCTGATACTAAGTAGCCGTCGGTCAACTGCAGCTCGATACTGTTCGTGGGGCATCTGCCGTGGCCTGCCCAGGTAAAGGAGTGCTTTATGCTTTTTGTATGCGTAGAGTTCCTTCACTCCACCCAGCGCTTCTGGGAGGCACTACAATTATCTCTATTGTACAGACAAGGCAACAGAGGCTCAGAATGGCCAAGACATCTGTCTGAGGTCACACAGCTGGAGAGCGGCAGAGGTGGGCTGCGTGGGCAGAGCAGGAGAGGGAACTGGAGTGTGTGCCCGGCAGTGCTGGGCTTCAGGGCAGGTAGCGGTGGGGCAGGAATCGTGTGTCCTGGTACGACCCAAACACATTTATGACAGCAAGAAGGCCTGGGCAGGCAGCAGAGGACAGGGTGGGCCCCTTGGATGTCTGGGTGTGGCTTGGGCCTCAATGTACCGGCAAAGAAAGATGGACAGGCGGGGGCTTTCCGGAAAGGGGCTTCCCAGGCTGGGTGCGGGGTGGGGCTGTGCGGTGGGAACACGGACTGGGGAGGGGATTGCAGCTGGGCCTGCGCCTCCCATGCTCAGCTCCAGGCCAGGCCAGGGTAGAGCCAGGCTGCTGGGTTCTACCTCCACGCTGACCAGCTGTGTGCCGGTGGAGGGCTGGCCTTCCCTCTCTGCGTGTCTCCTGGCTGGTGGCATGGCATGTGGTGCGCAGCCTCACTGGGCCGTTGTGGGGTGGCCGGAGTCCCCGGGAATCAGCCATGCTTTGGCATTTCTTCGTTTCACTTGGCTGCGTGTGAACTGACCTGGGAAGCTGGTCGGGGCACCCCCACCCATGGGGCTTCGGGCATTTTGGTTTGGTCATGGCCTCAAGCTTCTGCGGTGAGGCTCAGGTATTCCCCCAGACAGTCCCCTCTCCTCCGGCTTCCCGTGGGCCATGGCCCAGGAGGGAGAGGGCAGCTTGCTCAGGCACTTCCAGTTGTCTGAGTATTTCACACGGTGCACACTACCCCACCATGGGAGGCTGTGTTTGTCTCTCATCCCCATGCTCGGCTCCCCCAGACTAGCAGGCGTGCCATCTGTGGCAGTGAGTGGGGCTCTCAGCCGCACCCTCCTCACCAGGCCCTGCGGACAGGTCTTCATCCCTGCCCCTGACCTGCTGACGAAGCCATCCTGGCAACCCTGGCGGAAGGGTCTGGCCCCATCCCACCCACTCCCGACAGAGGGAGGCCACATGGTCCTTGGCCTCTGTTGGGAGGGGCAGGCAATGCTGGTAGAGGGCCTCGCCCCTGAGAGGGAGGCCCTCCTGGCCCTCACTCCGGGGGACTCCTGTCCTTGGCCCCAGCCCACCAAGTGAGAGTGGCCCCTCTTCTCGGGGTAGTGGGAAGGGAGAGTGAGGCCCCTCTGCACAGAGGACCCCAGGAGACTGGACTCTGACGCCGCCCTGCAGGAATTCCGCCGGGCCGCTGCCTGGGAGAGCCGCTGTCTCACACAGGGCCAGCGCTGACCGCCCGACCCCTCTGCCCAGGCGGGGGCTCTTCTGGGTTCTGGGTCCTGGGACCTTCTGCCTGAATCCCTGGGTAAAGGGCACAAGGGGATTGAGACCGTCTCCTCCCACAATGGCCTCAGGTTTCTTTGCCACTTCAGATTGGAATCCATTGATTTGCTGAAATAACAGGTGAAATCATTGGTGGATGGGGAACCACCGGAATCCAAAGTGCATTGAGATGTTTGCTTTAGGGGTGGCCCGGAGCGGGTGGAGTTCCTGGGGGCTTTTCCCTCTTCCCTGGATGGAGGAGGACACCCTGCACCCCTCCTATGATACCCCTTAAGAGCCAGTGTCCGGGACTGCCGGGCCAGATGGGGCAGACGGCTCCTGCCCAGCCTGAGTGCGGACGGCTCGATCTCAGAGCTCCACTGAGGGGAGGGTGGGTAACAGCAGCCCTGCGGCCAGTTCCCCTGCAGGCAGGAGTGGGTGTCCCCATGGGGAGCGCCTCTTCCAGAGTGGGCTCAGCCAGAGTGGGGTGTCCTGACTTATCTGAGGTGGTCGTGGAGCCCTGTCTGCCCTGGGCCTGGGCAGAGGTGGAAGGGGTGGGAGAACTGACTAGGCCTTACCTGTGGGCCCATGGCCCAGGAGGTGTCTGTGCTCCCACCTCCTGTCAGGTGGTGAGGGGAGAGGATGGGTTGTCAACCGGAGACGGGATTCCTGGAGGAAGCCGGGTCCTGGCCTGGCCTGGAGGGATAGGGCTGAGATGGGCAGGGTGGGGAGGAGGTGGTGGACAAAGGCTGAACACAGAGAGTACATAGCCAGGCATGTGGGGACTGAGGACAGGGGATGGGGAGGGGACCCATGGGGACAGAGATAGGGAGAGGACAGAGGGACAGGAGATGGGGAGGGACAGAGGATGGGGGACAGGGAGGGGACACAGAAACAGGAACTAGGAAGGGGATGAAGGATGGGAGAAGGAGAGGTCAAAGGGACAGGGATAGGGAGGGAACCCATGGGGATAGGGCAGGGACCTATGGGGACAAGGGACAGGGAGGGGACAGAGGGACGGAGACAGGGAGGGGACAGAGGATGGGGAGCTAGGGGACAAAGGGAAAGGGGACAGGGAAAGAACCTATGGGGACAGGGGAGCAGAGAGAGGACAGAGGAATGGGGGACAGGGAGGGGATGCTTGGGACAGGGCATGGGGACAGGGGGCTGTGGTTTTCATGGGAAGCTATGGAAGACAAGGCCAGAGGTGTTGGGCAGGGTAAGATGAGAGAGCCTGAGAGCCCCTCATGGGCTGCGGACTCCTCCCCACAGGGCAGAGGGGACCATTCGGGTGCGGCCAGGCCATCAGAGGACCCGGGCTTGGCTGGAGTCCCAGCTCCTCAGCCCTTGGTAGCTTTGGGCGAGCCACTGGGCCTCCCGGCCTCTACCTGCTCATCCCTGAACTGGGGCAGGGTTGCTGTGTGAGCCTGGGGCCCTGCAAAGTGCCCGGCCAGCCTCAGCTCGGAGCGATGGCGCAGCACCCCCTCTCCACCGTGGCCCCGACACCTGGGTGTGCATTCTGCTGTGGGCAGCTGCCCTGAGCAACATAGGCTGCTGAGCAGCATCCCTGTCTCACACACTAGATTCCCCAGCACCCTCTGGCCCCGTTGAAAATGTCCCCAGATGGGAACATCCCCTGGGGGTGGAGTTGTCCCTGGTGAGAACTACTAGGTTGAGTCAAACCAAGGAGTCAGCAGAGAGCCTGTTTTTCAGCTCCAGGGAGCTTGGGCAGGCTGGTTTTCTGGGCTACACAGTCCGCTCACCAGCCCACCTGTGGTCTCTGGGGACGTAACTGCTGGTGTGAGCCTCTTCCTGTTCGGAGTCACACGTGTGTGGGGGCTCTCCCTGGGGTGCAGCCGGTGCAGCGGACCCTAGTGTTGAGGATCCAAGCAGGCTGAGGTCTGGGTTTGCTGGAGGGCCCTCGGTGGCTGGTCTTTGTCCTGCTCCCACTGCTGTGGTCACTGTAGGACCTGGAACGCTGGTCATCTTTACAGCCTGGCAAGGGGAGGGGACTTGTCTGAGGCCTCACGGAAACTGGGGTAGGGCTGGGGCAGGGACAAGGTGCCCTGCTTCCTGGGGGTACCAGCAGCCTATGGCCTAGCTACAGCGTAATCAAGAACACCCAGCACAACTGTCCTTTGCAGTTCTGTGCCCTGACTTGATGGTGCTGGGGCTGGGGGTTGCCGGCCAGCAGTTCCCCAGTGGCCACCCCCAAATGTTGTGGCCACACATTTCTTAAACTGGAAAAGCCTTCCACTGCAAGACCTGTGCAAATACACACTGGATGCCCCCTTTACAACTGAGAACTCACTTATTTAATTTCCTTCCTTCCTCTCTTTTTTTTTTTTTAGAGCTGGGGTCTAGCTCTGTTGCCCAGACTGGAGTGCAGTGGTGCAATCATGGCTCACTGCAGCCTCGCGCCCCTGTGCTCAAGTGACTCTCCATCCTCAGCACCCTAAGTAGCTTGGACCACCGGCACATGCCATCATGCCTAGCTAATTTTTTTTTTCCGAGACGGAGTCTTGCTCTGTCGCCCAGGCTGGAGTGCAGTGGCGCGATCTCCGCTCACTGCAAGCTCTGCCTCCCGGGTTCACGCCATTCTCCTGTCTCAGCCTCCTGAGTAGCTGGGACTACAGGCGCCCACCACCACGCCCGGCTAATTTTTTGTATTTTAGTAGAGATGGGGTTTCACTGTGTTAGCCAGGATGGTCTCGATCTCCTGACCTCGTGATCTGCCCACCTTGGCCTCCTAAAGTGCTGGGATTACAGGCGTGAGCCACCATGCCCGGCCTTTTTTTTTTTTTTTTTTAAGTTTTTGGAGAGCTGAGGTATCCCTATGTTGCCTAGGCTGGTCTCAAACCCCTGGGCTCAAGAGATCCTCCCTCCTTGGCCTCCTAAAGTGTTGGGATTACAGTTATGAACCACTCCACCCAGCCCATTCCTCCTAGACTAAATCTTCATAGAAAAACTTACACTTCCGGCTGGGCGCGGTGGCTCAAGCCTGTAATCCCAGCACTTTGGGAGGCCGAGACGGGCAGATCACGAGGTCAGGAGATGGAGACCATCCTGGCTAACACAGTGAAACCCCATCTCTACTAAAAAATACAAAAAACTAGCCGGGCGAGGTGGCGGCGCCTGTAGTCCCAGCTACTCGGGAGGCTGAGGCAGGAGAATGGCGTGAACCCGGGAGGCGGAGCTTGCAGTGAGCTGAGATCCGGCCACTGCACTCCAGCCTGGGTGACAGAGCGAGACTCCGTCTCAAAAAAAAAAAAGAAAAGAAAAACTTACACTTCCAATAATGTATTTGCATTTTACAATGTCAATAAAACTTCCTAAAGATGTCTTATGAAACTGGTGTCTTTTCCCCATTGACACACATGATGTTTAACATGACTGGCAATGTTTCAAAAGCAATTTCCATTTTGCCCCAGAACTGGGTTCCCCTTGTGAACGAATTTTCAAATTAAAAGGCACATGGTTAGGAAAACCGGACTTAATTTAAAGGCCGTTGTTTTAGAATTGATTTATTTTTCTTGCCACTGGGATCCTTGCCTGAAAGGCGGCTGTGGGCAGAGGGCACACACTCCCCCTGCCCCAGCGCAGAGGGGGACTCAGCCTCCCTGCACCCGCAACAGCGCTTCCTGTTCCTCGTGCCCGGTACTCCCAGACGCCCACAGAGCCGGTCACCAGCTCAGGTGTGTGAGGCCGACTGGGGGAGCCCCTGCCTGGCTTCTGTGCCTGTGACCAGTGTTCCTGTGGGGCCCTGGGGCCAATGCTACCAGCGTTGGCATTTTCCCAGGAAGTTGGGAATCAGGCATCTGGTGGCTTCTGGTTCCAGTTCCTCTATGTGCTTTAAGTCTGGGCAGGTTTCCAGGTCCTGGTTTTGACTGATGAGGAATGTGACTCCCATGGGGGAGGCCGGTGGCTGCAGCAGGACCCCAGGCAGTGGCAAGGCCAGCCTTCATGACAGTGTCCTCCTCGGGGGGCCTGTCCCAGGCTCTTCATGACTCCCCTGGGGGCTTCTTAAAAGTGCAGATTCCTGGGCCCTGCCCCAGCCCCACCGTGGGGAGGGGCGTCCTGGAAGATGCATCTGCCCAGGGCTTCTGGCCGGTCCACACGCCTGCACCTGGAGGCCCACTGCCCACATCTCAGGCAGATAGGCCTGGGGGATGTTTGGGGACCCAACTCCTGGTGCAGAGAAAGCCCCTTTCCCACCCCACACGCTCCTGGTGGTGGCCTGTCCTGTGGGCCTGGAGGGCTGGGCGGGTGGGACCGGGGACCCATGACCACGCTCGCTGGCCTCTGTCCTGTGCCCAGGCAGGGACAAGAGGCCAAGCTGGTGTCCTGCAGTGCACAGTGGATGCTGGTCGGGGGTGTGGAAGCTGGGTCTCCAGCAGGCAGGGACGCGCCAACAAGAAGGGTTGCTGTTCCTCATTCAGGGTTCAGTGGGAAGAGAGGGTGTGGCTTCAGTGGGAGTTCAAATGATGCCGACTTGAAAATACAGCCAACGCCCATGTCCCAGGCATAAGATCACAAATAATGTTTCACTGACCAGTTCCTGTCTTTCTTTGTCCTTGCTTCTCTCTGTCTCTCTGTCTCTGTCTCTCTCTGTCTTTGTCCCACCTTAGCCTTTGGGAGGGGACAGCTCACAGGCTGACAGATGAGGTCGTGTGTCCTGAGCATGAGGTTTTCAGGTCTCACCCACGCTGTAGCATGTCAGAGCTTTGTTCCTTTTCAGTGTTCCATTGTTTGCTGGCACCATGTCTCACGTGGCCCGCCCTCTGCTGATGGGCATCTGGGCTATGTGCACCTTTCAGCTACCGGGAATGGTGCTGCTGTGAAGGGAGCTGGGATTTTGTCACCCACCTACTGTGGATGGCAAGTCCATTTCCATGTCTGGGCTCAGGTGGCCCATCTGCAAAATGAAGGGGCTGCAACCCAGTGGCCTCTGGCAGCAAAACCTTCCCAGGCTTGTCCTCTTGGATCTGAGGGAATTTCTTTCCTCCCAGTCCAGCCCCTCCAGTGCTCCTGTCCTTCGGGACATGTGCCTGGGGCCCCTCACTCGTTCCCACCCAGCCTTGGCCCACACACCTGCACCAAGAGACTACCCCACTCATACTGCTCAGCCCAAACGGACCCACCATGGGGCACAGGCAGGTTCTGCCCTCCCCCAGGGCCCTGTGCCAGCCTCAACTGAGCCTGCGGTTCTGCTTCCTGTCACGCCCTCCCATTTTAAATGAACAGGATGATGCAGTCCCCATGCCTACCCTCAGCTCCACTGGGGTATTAGACAGCCCAGCCCAGCCCAGGATCGGAGGCCTGCAAGGGCATCCCTGCCTGGCCACGTGATGGTGAAATGGTATGGGGCAGGGCAACCACATTAACTTCCAATTCTGAGAAAGAGCCCCTGGGACATTCATCACCAACTGTGTGACCTCAGGCAAGTCACTTAACCCCTCTGAGCCTTGGGGCTCCTGAAAAGTGGGTGGTGTGGTCACGCCCACCTGGGGGAGGTGGCTTGGGCCAGCACCCTCTAAGCTGCTTGTCCCAGGCCATCATGGCTCACTGGCCACACCCCAGCCTGGCCCGTGCCATTTCTCCAGGGCCTGGCATGTGGTGGCCCAGGAGTGTGCCATGGGCTTCTATCAGCTCCCACCTGCCGGGGAAGGACAAAAGCGACAGGTTCCAGGCCGTGGCCTGCACCCCGCTGGCCGTGGGCAGGTCCGGGCCTGCCTGCCTGAGCACTGCAGGGCAGTGGCCAAGCCTGTCCCATGGCACCTCACCGAGAACCTAGGAGGCTGGCCCAGGGCAGAAGTCGCCTGAGCCAGGGCTGGGGGCTGTGGGCAGGGCGGGCTAGGGTTTCCCTGTCCCCTGCCCCTCAGCATAGAAAAGGGACCCCAGCTGTGCCCCCCTGGACACTGCTACCTCCTCATGGGTGTCCAGGGCCACTGGGAGCTGGGCACAGGGACTCTCGGGGAGCAGTGGTGGAGATGAAGACCAGCGGATGGGCGCTGGGTCAGGGCTCCCCATTCCCTGGGTGTCTCCTTCTCAAGGTGTGACCACCCAGGCGATGGCCGGCTCCAGGACAGGGCAGCTTCACGTTCCCAGCCTTGCCAGGCTTCCCTGTGGGGCTGGGGTGCAGGGAGGAGCCCTGGCTCAGACGGTGAGGGGACGTCTGTGTCCCCCAGCAGTTGGCACAGCAAAGCTCTGGCCTGGGGCTCGGCTGCAGCCTCCAGGGCATCCGTCACACACACTGTTCCCCAGATGGGGCGATTGGGACCTGAACCACCTCCAGGTCCCAGGCATCAGGGAGACCCCAAACCTGGCTGCATCCTCCAGGCCAAACCTAGACACAGTGGATCATAACAGACCACAGGCCTCACACGCTTGTCCCAGCCCAAGCATCTCAAAGAGTCTGCTCTCCTGAAGGCCCTCAAGGCAGCCCCAGGAGGGGGTGCTGCTCTCACCCCCTCTTCTGAGGTGGCGGCTCTGAGAAGCACCTGCCTGCCCAGGGTGCCCCCGCGGATAGGTCTAATGCAGCCCCACCACCTCCAAGGCAGAGCCGCCCACCTGGCCCTCGGTTTCCAGCCGCAGGGAGCGGGGTGGACGAAATGACAGTGGAGAGGGCACAGGGAGGGTGAGGCGGGGCACCTGCCAGTGCTCAAGGGACGTCCCAGGCAGGCCCACCTGCCTGCCGCCCACCCCACCCTCGCCCCCACCGAGGCTGTCACAGGAGGACAGAACACAAGTTCCCGGGGCACTCAGGTGTCACTCCTTCCTTCCTGCAGAGTGAGCTGCCCTCAGAGGCCGGCGTGAGGAAGATGGCCCAGTCCACCGCCACCTCCCCCGATGGAGGCACCACGTTTGAGCACCTCTGGAGCTCTCTGTGAGTGTGCTCGGCTGGCCAGACCTGGGGCTCCCCTGGGAGGCACTCTGGGCTAGCCTCAGCCACCCTCGCTGGGCTAACTGGGCCAGAGCAGGAGGGGTGGCCCCGGGAGGACTCTGGGCTAGCCCCAGCCACCCTCACTGGGATTCTGGGCTAGCCTTGACCACCCTCGCTGGGCTGACTGGACCAGAGCAGAAGAGGTGGCTCCACACTGGTCTTCAGCTAACCTTGGCCACCCTCATCAACTTGGGGACAGGGCTGGGTCAGAGGGTCAGGGAAGGGAGACCACTGCCCTAGGCCTTCCCTGGGGACGCAGGACCAAAATTCAGACTCTTTTCCCAGGTTTGGAAAGGACCCATGGCTAGCAGAGGCCCAGAATAACAGAGGCCATGACTGGCTCTGCCTCTCTGGCACTCACAGCAGCCCTGGAGGAGCAGGTGGAGGACAGAGATGGCATGAGAGGGAGTAGGAAGAGCAGGAGACATAGGCCTCACCAGGAATCTCAAGCTATCCTT
Organism: Rhinopithecus bieti; assembly: GCF_001698545.2. Taxonomy (NCBI): domain Eukaryota; kingdom Metazoa; phylum Chordata; class Mammalia; order Primates; family Cercopithecidae; genus Rhinopithecus; species Rhinopithecus bieti. Next base: position 1,983,277 of record NW_016807514.1, on the reverse strand, counting down.
GAGCTCTGGGCCTGGGAGGTATGGGGGTGACGCCCAGACTGGGGACTGACAGCTTCTATTTTCCTCTCCCTGCCCCAGGGAACCAGATAGCACCTACTTCGACCTTCCCCAGTCAAGCCGGGGGAATAATGAGGTGGTGGGCGGCACGGATTCCAGCATGGACGTCTTCCACCTAGAGGGCATGACCACATCTGTCATGGTGAGTGGGGGATTGCCCTCTGTAGAGGACTGGAGTGGGGGCAGCAAATGTGGCCTGTCCTGTCTTGGGAGCCTGGCAGAACCAGGAGATAGCCTCTTGGTTGTACAGCTTCCCCTGTGGGTTACTCAGTATGCTTCAAATTGCAAAGGAGAAAATGTATCCGCTCATGTAACTGTCAATCCAGAGATAGGAATGGATTCAGGCATGGCTGGATCCAGGTGTAGGAAGGACTTTGGACATGGGTGGGTCCAGGTGTAGGAAGGGCTTCTACAGCTGGATCCAGGTATAGAAAAGACTTCGGGCACGACTGGGTCCAGGTGCTTCACAGCTGCCTCCCTCAGTCTCTTGGCCTGCTTTCCCCTGCAGTGGCTTTGTTTTTAGGCAGCCTCTCCACTCATGGTGAAGAGGACCAGGCTGCTCCAGCATGCCCTATCCCTGTGGAGAGGAGATCCCTCTTTTCCCATAGTCTAGCAGTCCTGCCTCTGGTTGATCTGAATGTGGTCACAGGGCCCATCTCTGAGCCAGCTCTGTGCCTCTGATTGGCCTGGGCTCCACCATTCCTGGAACAGGGTGAGGATGGAATGGAGTGGGGCGGGCCTCCCACACAGGAACCCCCAAAGGTAGATGGAGGTGCTATTTCCAGTCGAAGAGGACTGGACAGGGGGCAGACAGGGTCAGTGAGGCCTCTGGCACCCCATCTTGGCAGGCTCCCCCATTCCTGGGAGTCTCAAGCCCTGCCTCATTGGCTGCTCCTCTGGGGGAAAAGGCCAGGCTGTGGGAGCTGGTGGGAGCCACGCTCCTGCCTATCTCTCCGGCCACCCATAGCAAGGCATCGACTCTGCCAGGAGGTGGATGGCAGGCGGGCACCACGCACGAGGAGAGGGCAAAGATCCTGACCCCAGGCCTACCCCGCTGGACTCGTCAGCTGCTCGGCCCCGCCCGTAGGCTGGCTGCCCCCGGCCCAGGGATTCCTAGGTAGGGAAGTTGTGCGCGGCTACGGGAAAAACAACCCGAACTACGTGAACTACGGGGAGACACACACACTTGGAACAGCGCCTCTGGGGCAGGGTCGGTCCTCCCTCACTTGTGCTCAGCCTGCAAGGGAGGGAGGCAGTGCTGGTCCTCTGGGGGCCTGAGGGCACCCAGCCTGGCCCTCCTCCTCCCTCAAGTCCCCATTCCAGGAGCTGGAGCCCCTCCCTTGCCCCTGCGCATGACTGTCTGAGGCACAGGGGTGGGCGGCCACCTGAGCACTGGAGGGAGTGGGGGCCGTGGGGCTCCAGTCGGAAGGAGCAGAGTGAAGTGGGGTGGGGAAGGTGGAGGTGCCATATTGCCCGTTGTGTCTCCATTGCAGATGCTGGGCTGGCACAGAGCCATGTGGGGCCAGAGAAGTCACCTCCTTGGGCAGTCGCAGTCCCAGGGTGGGGGGCGTCTGGAAGGCAACAGCGCCAGGGGGGTCCATTCCTCCGAGGAGCCCCTCAGCCTGGATCTGAGGGTTCGACCACCCGCCCCTGCCCTCCCACCCCTGCTCAGGAAACCGTCCCAGTGGAAACGCCCGACAGTGTTCCGCACGTGTTCTAGTCCCTTATGGGCGAGGAAACCGAGGCAGATGCTGGGAAAGGGTGGGCTAGGGATGGGGCTGGGTAGTGCAAGAAAGTGAGACTGCGACCTCTCCCCTCTCTCCCTTTGGAACAATTCTGTCAGCTGATCTCTGGGGACAAGGGTCCTGACCCCACCCCCTCCAGGTCCCCTTCTGGACATCCGTGTCCTCCAATCTGGGGAGGGGCAGGAACTGGCCGCTGGATCCCAGGGAGGGAGGGAGGAAGACCCATAAGATTGTCCCCTGAGATCCGGAAGCCTCCCGACCCCAGGTTGCTCAGCCCCCACTCCCCCTGCAGAGGGCAGAAGGCGCCTAAGATGGCACAGACCCGCGCTGTGTCAGGAGGAGGACCTGGGCTCAGGGAGGCAGAAGGAGCAGTTCCGCATTCCTGTGGGTGGGAAATGCTTGTCCCCCCCGGAGCCCCGGAGGGTTCCCTGAGCTCCACATCAGGATCTGGTCCGAGCCCCCACCTGCTGGAACGTGCTACTCCCCAGCCACGGGGTGACGGTGGGCCTCGAATCTCCACAAACAGCAAGGTGGCCGGATCTGTCGGGCAGTGACACGCCTCCTCCCAAAGCCACGTATGAAATTCCTCCTCCCAAAGCCACAGCTCGGCTCACGGAGATGGGGGATTCCCTGGAACAAAGGCTGGCCCAGGCCTGCGTGGGGAGAGCCAAGCCTCATTCTGACCCCAGGGCCCAGCCCCCTCACAACAGCGGCTGCTGGGCCAAGAGCATGCTGTCCCCTACCCCTGACTCCCATGGGAGCGCCAGGTGCAAAGAACAGGGTGACTCCAAGGGGTGCCAACTGGCCAGCTCGGGCAGCCTGGCACAGAGCCCAGGGCTTAGCTGCCCTAAGAATGGCCCCTGGCCCGCTGAGTCCAGGGATCCCAGAGTGGGGCTGGAGCTGAACTGGGAGGCATTGTTTTAAAGTTCAGCCTGGGAGCTCAGGGAAGCTGCTGTGCTGCCAGGGCCGGGGACCTGGACCTGGCTCAGTGCGGATGCAGGCATGTGGGACTCTCTGAGTGCCCCCCAGAAAACTACCATCTGCAGCTCAGGGGCCCAGTTCTAGCCCCACCACGAGGCTGGTGACCTTGAACAAGAAACACCACACAGGCCCAGCATGGGGCCAGACAGATGGTTCTGGTGCTGGATGTTTCTGGGGCTTCCGACAGTCCTGAGTTCGTGGCTCAGGTGGGGGGCCTGCTTATGGAAGTGGCTGCATGCGCACCGGCCCCCACCTGCCCCTGGCGGCTCCCTCTGGCCACTTGTCTCTGGGTATTGGTGGCATCTGGCCGCTCCCATACTCGGGGGTGGGTCAGCAAAGGGGCCTCAGCTCGGGCAGGCACAGTGCTTGAGTACGGAACGCCTGTCCTCTGCAGTGGGGTGTGCTTTCCCCATCTGGGGGACGTGGGTCTCCCCACACCACAAGTGGGCAGATTGGTTCCCACTGTACACAGGGTGTCTGAGGGTTGCCTTAGCCACCTGCTTAGCAGCTGTGGGAGACAGGCAGAGTGGGTGGTTTCAAGCTCCCACAATTCTCTGAGCCTCCATGTCCTTGCTGGTGAAGTTGGGGTGACAGAGGGGAGTGTAGCAGGACGAGCTGCAGACAAAACTCCTCAGACACCAAGTTAAAGAAGGAAGAGGTTTATTTGGCCGGGAGCATCGGCAGGACTCCTGTCTCAAGAGCTGAGCTCCTCGAGTGAGCAATTCCTGTCCCTTTTAAGAGCTCACAACTCTAAGGGGGTGTGTGTGAGAGGGTCGTGATCTATTGAGTAAGCAGGGGGTATGTGACAAGGGCTGCGAGCATCAGTGGTCAGAGTGAAACAGAATAGACCGGGAAGTTTTACAATGTCTTTCTATAATCTATAGATAATATCAGATGCTAGGTCAGGGGTCGAATTTTAACTACCAGGCTTACGTCAGGCAGAATTTTAACTACCAGGCCTGGTTTTGGGTCTGGTTCCTAAGCGCTGGGCTACCTGCCTTTAGTTGCACTTTTCTTTTTTTTTTTTTCTGAGTATAAAACAATATGAGAGGGTCTGTCTCTCTTCCTTCATTTCCCCCCTTTGAGACTCTCACTTTTTATTAGCGGGAGTTCTCACTCTTATTTTCGCTACTTTTGTCTTCCTGTGCAATATTGATAATGTGCAGATTGATACTGATTCATATAGTACACTTGTGCTGATACGTAACATGCAGTGACATTGAGTACTGGGTTATGTGCTCAGCTAATTGCAAAAACAAATTTCTTGTTTTTCCTGGAATTTCTGGTACTGGCACATTCAATTCATCACAGAAGGTTTGACATACTGGCTCAGGAGAGTGTTTGTGTGTTTTCTCAAACCACAATGTTTACCTGAATATCTAGCCCAGCTCCATCAATTTTTAGGGTTATACATTCTCTTTTTTCTAGCGAGGATTAAGGGGGTTGGTTATTACTAGTTCTGAGGTGTTACACGGACCACTGGTATAAGAACGGCCACTTTTCCCTTGCTGAAGGTAGACAGGATTTTTTCTTTTTTTTTTTTATTCAAGTGGCCTAAATGACACAAGACCAGTATCTACATTTATTTTCACATAGTCTTAATTCATGATAAATGTACTTATTTTTTGCCATATAGTCTCTTTTTTAATTAAGAGAACCACATCCTATTTTTAATTTATTATTATTAATGACAGCACAGGCATCAAATTTTAAGGTGACTTGTTTGGGCACCTACTTTTTTTGTTTTGTTTTGGCTAACACATTAATCGTAGCATTCATGAGGCCCCACCAGTCTTCAGTTCTTAATCTTATTTTAAAAACTGATCATGGGAGGCTCAGATGGGGCATAACACATATCGGGTTGGTCATTTCCTGGGCTACATACCTTGTATAGAATAACATTATACAAACAAGTTCTTTTTAGAGTTCTAGTACACTTATAATAACCATAAAATAATAGGACCATAGCAACTTTTTGTCCTACTTCAGTGACTTGATGTATACACTGCGAGCAGCCCTCTGTCTGAGGAAAGTCAGTTGAAGTCCTTACTCTACAAGTCCAAGTTTTAAGGAAAACGAGTCCCGCAACGAGTTTCCTCATGCTTCAGCCGTGCATGGAACAGTCGGCTTCCGGGTGTGACTGGGGAAGGGCTTGTCGTCTTCTTCAGAGTCACTTTGCAGGAGTTGGAAAAGCTGCTTCTAATCCACGTACAGTTCCCAGTCTACTGATGTTTCAGAATGGTCTCGGAGGTTGGGCCCACTAGTTTAAACTGAGTCCAACACCTCTACACAGTTATGTTTAACTGGGCTCTCTGATATCGGGAGCAAGGTGGCGGGGTTTAGGTTGTTGTGAACTCCAATGGTTATGGAGGGATTTTTCACAGAGCAAGCTTTGGTATCTAGTTAGTCTAGCATTCATTAGCTAATGATGTCCTTTGGTATTTATTAAAGTCATCACAGCATGGGGGCACTTTATGCTTAGGTTTTGCCCAAGAGTTAGCTTATCTGCTTCTTGTGCTAACAGGGCCGTTGCTGCCAGGGTCTTTAGACATGGGGGCCAGCCTTTGGAAACCCCATCTAGTTGTTTTGAGAGATAGGCCACTGGCCTTGGTCAGGGCCCTACAGTCTGGGTTAAAACTCCAACTGCCATTTTTTTTTTTTTTTTTTTTGACACATGGGATGTAAAGGGTTTTGTCAGGTCAGGTAGCCCCAGGGCTGGGGCCAACATGAGTTTTTCTTTAACTCATGAAAAGCTTGTTGCTGTTGGTTGTAATAGATGTAGTTTATCTAATTTCATTTTTATTAACTGTAACCCACTAAAATATTGACTTAAATCCTGTAGCTATTTGATTTCAAGCTTTAAAATGGTCTGGTGTTCCTTGCAGGGCTCCAATTGCATCTAAATAGATGTGAGAGTTGAAAGACCCATAAGGAGCTTCTCTCGCTTTACAATGTCTTATTTTTTTCTCCCTCTGGTTGATGAAATGCCAGGGTGAAAGGGATCGCCAAATGGACTAAAGCACAAGTGCCACCCCAGCTATTCGGCAGAGTGCCCAGTAAAGGTCCACCACAGTACCACCACACATCCGCTCGGGGATGAACCCTTGCTGACTGATTGATAAGCTCTTGAAAATTCTTAAACTCACTGCATCCTTTCAGGTCTCCAAGGAGTGCTAAGTCTCCTCCCTGTTGTGAGAGACATGAAGTGAACTTAGTGTTGGGAAACGGAGGCTGGATGGCCTTCAGGGGCTGACCCACAGGGTGCTGGACTTCGGGATATAGCAGAGAGAGCTTGGCATGACTTATTACTCCAGGCTGTAGAATCTTGGAAAAGAGCTACCATGCAGCCTATACCTGGTCGACTGAAGGACCACCTTAGTGAAAAGGGGACAATCTGGGCCTCTGGCCTGCCATATGCACAAGCATAACAATTGCTTTTGTTTAACGTGCAGATGGAATATTTGATCCATTTTAACCAGGCATTTGCATCTTGGTATCCTGTCTTAGTTGCTAAAGTTTGTTTTAAGTCTTTAACTTCTATGATCCTCTAGTAAAATGAATGTATGGTTTTAGGAAATTACAAAACACAGTTGGGGCCGTCCATCCTTGCTCTTTAGTGGTCCACAGAGTGTTGTACCAACTATGGCATGAAAGCTCTATGTTGGGAGGCAAGACTCCTGGTTGGCACTGGGGTCTTTATCGAAATCTCCCCGGATTAAATGGTCCTAGTTTGCTAATGCCTAGTCTGAAGAGAGTCAGGAGGGACAGAAGTACTTTTCTGAAGTAGAAAGCTATCTTTGACTTGGCAAGTCCTTACAGGGTATAACAAGGCAAGCATTACATGCAATAGTTTGAGGGAAAATTGACTTGGTTATGTTAATAACTAGATGGTCAGCAATAGAACGAGGAAAGAAGAAAGAGTGATAGACTAGATGAAAAGAGTTAGATTTTTCTTAGCTTTAGTTTGGTACGGTTTTCCCCTGGGACTATGGCCCACGACTCTGGAGGGGGTGGCGCTTTCTTGACTCGGGTGTGACGAGTCCATCCTTTCGTGCTGTATGAACAGCAGTCTTGGTGGTTAGCAGCACCAGGTAGGGTCCTTCCCAGGCTGGCTCGAGTTTTTCTTTCTACCTTTCAATAAGAATGTGATCTTCAGGCTCATGCTGATTTACCGGAAATTCTAGGAGTGGTACATGTGCTAAAAGACTTTGTTTTGAGGGAAAGGAAAGTGGAAGATAAACCAACTATATAATTTCTAAGAAATTGACTTTTATGTTTTAAATGTGGGGACCTTGGCAATGGACTGGACTTTATAATCCTTAGTGCCTTTTTACTGAGAAATCTCCTTTAGCACCTATTTTTATTAATTTTTAGACCAAAGAAAGCTAAACACTATTTTATATTTAATAATGCTTTTTGTTTGATTTTTATGCCAGATACATTTTATCTTTATATTAGTGTGTTATTAATGTTAAACTTAATTTTAATAAAACCTTGTAGACATATTTATCTAATTTTTAATGTCTGACCATAAGGTAAGATTTTATAGACCCTTTTTAACCTTTTATAATTTTTG
>NW_016807514.1:1935695-1975909 GCF_001698545.2 Rhinopithecus bieti | reverse complement strand
CAGGTTGGTGCTTTAAGAAAACCTGCTATGCTTTTATTTTAATGTCCAGTTTACAGAAAACTGGATGACACCTCTTTAATTTTAGCCAATGTTTACACACAGAATTTTCTTTCCAATTAACGTTTTAAAACTTGATTAAATCTTTAAAACAAAATACACATTTTTTAAACTTTTTAATGTAGGTAAAATTTGCATTCTTATGCCTCCTTATAATTCTTTTATCAAAGGTATATTTTACTTTTCTTACACATCTTGCACATAAACTGGTTTTTTTTTTTAAGTTTTACATTCAGGAGGCCTAGTTACTTTTAAATTATACAACATTTCTTGCATAAATTCTTTTTTAACATACTTTTTTATAACTTTTGTTTTGTTTCACGACTTTTACAGGCAATTTTCGACATGCCTTAACTTTCTGACTTATTACAAACATTTCTTTCTTTAAACAATCAGTTAATTTATTTCAGTACAAGAATTTACCACATAACACTCTTTTTATATAAGTTCCACCCTCCCCCCTTTTTTTTTGAAGACGATAACTGTTCTTTTCCAAAGTGAACTTTTTTTTATGTCTGTGGACTAGACTAAGGCCACAAAAATAGAAGTTACTATAATACATGTTACACTGTTAACTTTTAACAAACTTTACTTTTGTTGAAAGCTTTGTAAGTCTGGGATTTTAATTATCCTTTGCTATTAGTAAGACCTTATTTTGTCCAAATTAACTTAGAATTGGTATAGATGACTTTTTTTTTCTTCACTACTTGTATATCTCTTTCTGTCTTCTTCTTCTCTTTGGTTTTGTCTCTCTCTCTTTGACTTCCCTTTTGCCTCTGTCTCTTCCTCTCTCTCTCTGCCTCTCTCTTTCTCTCTCTCTCTCCTTGACTCCTTCTTTGTCTGTCTCTTCCTCTCTGTCTCTTTCTTTTTCTCTTCGCCTCTTTTTCTCTCTGTCTCTTTCTTTGCTCTCTCTCTGCTGGTCTTTCCTTGCCTTTGCCAGCTGCTTATGCTGCTGTTCTCTCAACCACTCTGTGTTGGGGGCGGTGGGTCGAAAACCAGCTGTAACCAAGTGTCTATATACAGGAGCTGGCCTGGGTGTCCTGGCTTGCAGGTTACCTTGTGCCATACCTTTCAAACAAGGGACCTGTCCAGGTTTCCTTCTAATGACCAACCTACCTCTAATGCTGGCCAGTCTATCTTACACAAAGGTTTAAGTTTTCTTGGTGTCGTAGTACTCCATAGTCTCTTAAATCCGTTTTTGAAATTGTTCAGCGTAGTTCCTAGTAGGGTGGGCTTATGTGTGCCTGACCCATGCTTCTTCAAGACAAAACATGACGCTCACACCACACACACACACTGCAGAACAAGGAACAGGTGAAAAGGACACATGCACACTTTTGCAGTTTATACTAAACCAAAATCAAAACCAAAATCAGAATATCCAGAAATCCAAACCAGGTCAAAACCAAAACCAAAGCATCAAACAATCCAAGTCAAGTCAAAAACAAAAACCAGAGTGCCGGTACAGGCACGCCGTGTGCAATCAGGCCACACTCCACCCAAATGGAGTAGGCAAGTTCCCAAGACCAATCCTGTCAAGCAATTCAAACCAAGTCAAAACCAAAACCAAAACCAAAGTGCCGATAAAGGCACGCCGTGGGTGATCAGGCCATGCTTCCACTCAAATGGAGTGGGCAACTTCCCAAGACTAGCCTTACCATATTTCAGATGTCCAGATTCCAAGTACCCGTTCCTTCCCAGTGTTCAGCCACTGCGTTGATCCTCCACGGGGGCCTGCCACACACTGCTCTGGGGAGGTGTCCCGCCAGGACAAATGCCTACCCGGGAGCACTCTCAGGATCTGCATCACTCGGGCTAGTCGGCGTCCCCTGCAGGGATGTTCCACAGGGCAGACTTAAGCTGCCTAAGGAGCTGCCTCGACCATCCGCCAATCACCTCACTTCCCGGTCAGGGAACCAAGAAATGTAGCAGGACAAGCCACAGACAAAACTCCTCAGACACCAAGTTAAAGAAGGAGGAGGTTTATTCAACTGGGAGCATCGGCAGGACTCCTGTCTCAAGAGCGGAGCTCCTCGAGGGAGCAATTTCTGTCCCTTTTAAGAGCTCACAACTCTGAGGGGGTCTGCGTGACAGGGTTGTGATCGATTGAGCAAGCAGTGAGTACGTGACAGGGGCTGCATGCACCGATGGTCAGAGTGAAACAGAACAGACCGGGAAGTTTTACAATGTCTTTCTATAATCTGTAGATAATATCAGTTGCTAGGTCAGGGGTCGAATTTTAACTACCAGGCTTAGGTCAGGCAGGCCCAGGCCTGGTTTCCGGTCTGGTTCCTTGGTTTCGGGTCTGGTTCCCAGGCGCTGGGCTACCTGACTTTAGTTTCTTTATTTTTAGTTTTCTTTATTTTTACTGAGTGTAAAACAATATGAGAGGGTCTGTCTCTCTTCTCTCAGTAGGAGCCCAGAGCAGAGAGTCCTTCGGGAGGTGGCATAGCCTCTGGGGTGCCAGGTGCTGGATGCCGGCTCTGCCCAACCCTGTGGGCCTCGGACAACCCTCCTGCCACACTGGCCCCCACAGAGGAGGCTGAGTTTAGGCAGTTCAGGAGAGTGGGGAGTGGACAAGAGCAGTCAAACCCTCAGTGGGCCTTAGAGGAGTCCCAGGCCACAGACTTATTGGGGAGACTGTGAGCTCTGTGTGGCCACAGCAGGAAGCAGACCCCGTGGTCACTGTGGCCATCTGACTAAGATGCCCCAGAAAGTCCAGCAGGCTGAGGTGGGTGTGACTGGGGGGCTCCGAGGCCAGATTCGCTGAGCTCAGGACCCACCCCTTCCCTTCTGAGCTGGGCAACCCTTAAAGAATTATGTAGCCCCCTGGGCCTCAGTTTCCTGTCTATAAATGGTGCTACTGAGAGGCTCCAAGTCACCCACTGGTTTGAGGATGTCCAGTAGTGCCAGGCCCATCGGGAGCATGTGACAAACGCTAGGTGTGAGGGTGAGGGCAGGGGAGGCCCTGTGCTTAAGAAAGCTACTCCCTCGGAGACCAGAACAGCAGAGCCAGGAGGGCCTAGGATAGGATCTGGGACCAGGGCCTGCTGCCCTTGCCCGGCACAGTTCCTGCCTGAGCTGCCCCGTGCCTTAGGCTCTGGCTGTCCCTGAAGACCCTACGTGGCTCACAGGGACCTCACTCTAAAACAGGCCCCCCTTCTGCAAGAGGAGAGCAGGGGGAAGCCGGTGGCTCTGGCCTCCCCGTGGGCTGGGGAGGGTGGGCCGAGGAGCCACAGCTAAAACTGGCCCAGCCCCTGCCCTCTCAGTGCCCCGGCTGGTTCCCTGCATGAGGAAGGCTTGATGGGGTTCTGGATGCCACGTGGGTGGCGCCCCCCCGGCCACCCCCACACCATCTGGGAAGAGCTGCAGAGGATGAAGCTCTTTCATGTGCTCACAGGGTGGGAGGAGGCAGTGTGGGCGTGACGGTGGGGGTGGGGGTCCTGATCCTCACCTGGACCCACCCGAGGAGTCTCTGCAGTGCTGGGCCTGGGCTTGGGGGCGAATCCCTGCCCCTCGGAGCACCAGTGTCTCCTCGGACAAAACCAGCGCAGGGCAATGAGAGACCTGTGGCCCCTGCTGGCTCTCAGGATGCTCCGCAAGGAGGGAGGACACAGGAGGGGAGAAAAGAGGAGGGAGGCAGGTGTCTTCTCCCTCCCCTCCCCTTCACTCTGCTCCCCTCCCCTCCCCTCACCTCCCTAGAGCCTCCTCCAGGCCTGGCCCCTCCCCCGTGCCCCTTCCCGCCTCTCCTGGCGCCTTTCTCTGGCGACAGCTGTTGTGGGCAGGTGGGCCACAGAGCAGGGTCTATAGCTGGTGGGGCAGAAGGCGGGCTGATCTACCCCCGGGGGCCCCGGGAACCAGCGGTAGGACAGACGCCCTGGGTCAGACCCTTCGGACACTTGGGGGCTTGAGGTCACCCCAGATAGGCCTTGGTGACTTTAGGGAGAGGCATTCCCCTCATGCCCAGGAGAAGGAAGGGCGCGGGCCCTGTGCGCGTGTGGCCCCCAGGAAGGAGCAGGCGGACAGAGGGTGAAGGACACCCCTCCCTGCCAAGGGGGATCTGTAGCCGGAGGAAGGGTAGGGTCAGGCGTGGGAGTAGGGAGGGAGCTCAGCTCGCCATGGTCAGCTCTGAGACCCCAGCCCACCCATTACCCCCTCACAGAGAGCCCCCACTCGGCCTTTCCTTCGGTGAGCTTTCGTGACAAAGCACTTTGGGGCTGTGCAGAAGTGAGCCCCACCCACACCGGGGTCTCAGAGCCTTGCAGCTTCTGCGGCCTCTTTCATGGGTGGGATGAAGCCAGCTGCCCAGGGGACCCTGTTCTGCGAGTTTGGCCTTGAACTGACACATCTCAGGCACCAGAAAACAAAGTCCCCCTATCCCTTCTGGCACATAACCCCTTCCACGGACGTGGTGCCTGGAGAGTACCATGGGCTGCCGCAGCGTGGTTCCCCACCTGTCCTGCGGCCCAGGGTCCCGCGGAAACAGTGGGGTGGAATCCCTAGTGAGTCAGAAGCAGAATGAAAGTGGAATGGAGGACCCAGCTGGGAGGGAACCTAGAGGAGGCGCTAAGGGCCAAGCCAAGGGAGGGTGGCCCCAGGTCCCCTGTCCCTGTCCTCTGCAAGGCTGGGCCTTGGGAACATTTGCAGAAAGCTGGGTGCTCCTCTGGGGCAGAGGCCAGTGGTTTGGGGTGTTTTCGAGTTGGAAAAATGTAGCTCAGCCGCGCTGTGACCCCTGCAGCCCAGACGGTAAGGGTGGAGAGATGCGGGGTCTCAGGCACAGTGCCCTGGGCATGGGTGGGGCTCCTGCTGAAGGCAGCCAGGCTGTCTTCCCTCCTCATGTCCTTCCCCTTGGCGCTCTCCTTTTGGCTGTTTATAAAACCATCCGTCTGGCCCTGTGCACGGGACTGGCCTGAGTCTCCTTTTCAATCCTTCGTTCCCTTTGGCAGGTGAGGGCACTGTGTGCAGAGGCTGGGAATGTACCCCGTGGGAGTGGGGAGCGGAACCCAGGCCCCGCCTCCGCCTGGCTCTGAGTGTCTCTCCATCCCTGGGGAGCCTGCCCCGAACCCAAGAAGGGTCCCAGGCTCAGAAGCAGAAGACACTCCCACCCCCAGGACATCTCCCATCCCAGCAGGAGTCTCCGGGGGTCACCCTGGGCTCTCCTGCAAGGAGGCTGCTGCTTTCCCCAGAACCTCCAGTCTGGGCCCCAGCCGATCCCCTGCAGGGGGCTTCCCAGAGATGCCCTTCCTGAACGTGGTCTACCAAACAAAACTGTCTTTTTCTCAGTTCTCTCCTCCTGAGTGCCGCCGCCCTGCCTGTTGGGGGCTGAGATCCTCGGCCACAGGAAGAGGTGGGCGTCCAGGACTCGCCCACTGCTGGGCTCTCCAGCCCCCAGCCCCTTGGGGCACAGTACCCGGAATCGTCCTTTCGTCCTCAGTCCGGCCTGCTGGTGGGGCAGGGCAGGTCCTCGGGGCTCCTCAGGCAGCTGCAGTCCAAGCCTCCCCTGCCCTCCTCCAGCTCTGCCCGCTCTCCTAGAGGTGAGGGTGGGGAGCGATGGAGGCCCCTGCGGCTCTCGGTGGGGACGACAGGGAGGAAGGAAGCTGGGGAGATGGAGACAAGAGAAAGGAGGCAGGTGGTTTGGGAATTTGGCAGGAAAAGGTTGGAAGGAAAGAGTCTCCGCATGGATTTCTCAGCCCTCGTGGGAGCCACGGCGCCCTGGGGACTGGAAGTGCGGGTCCACAGGCCCCAGTCCCCGGGTTTCTCTGGGCATGGATGCCCTGCCTGCCTCCAGGGGGACTCGGGCCCCTCTGCCAGGGGCAACTTTGTACCAAAGACTGTTGAAATACAATGGAAATTCAGACGGCCTGACAGGGAGTGACAGTCACCTCAAAGGCCCCACTAGTCAGGTGTGGGCACCACTGCAGAGCCACTGCACCTCACTGGCTGTGCCAAGGCCGTCCACGCCTGCAGTGGGCCCCACAACCGGGCTTTTCTTTGGCAGCAGTGGCTTGTCTCTGTTTCCTAGGGGCTTGACCAGTGCCAGGGTAGGCTCCAGACACACGGCTCTGGGCTCTTGGACTCACCCCTGCTTTGGGCAGGCGGTGGAAGGCAGGCCCCACAAGGGCTGCTCACTCCCGTCACCTGTCTCCCTCCGGGGTCTAGGGTTGCAGCCTCCTGAGAGCCCCTCCTCTCCATGCAGGCCTTGGACTGGTCCCGGCAGACCACCGAGTTCCCCACGCAGGGGAAAGATGCGCCCCACCTGGGTTGCCAAGGGAGGCAACACCATCTCTCCCCCTTGGGGTGGCCCAGCCTTGCCTACCATGATCGCCAGGGCCAGGGCTCAGCCCTCATGCCTGGGAACAGAGGCTGCTTTGCTGGGTGAGGGCCTGGGGCCCCCCGAGTCTTCCCCAGGCAGGCAGCATCTCGGAAGGAGCCCTGGTGGGTTTAATTATGGAGCCGGCACTGACCGGCGTCCTCGCCCTCCCCGCGCAGCCTCCTTGGTGCGGTCCAACACATCACTGGGCAAGCTGAGGCCTGCCCCGGACTTGGATGAATACTCACGAGGAATAAAGGGGTGGGCCGCGGGTTTTGTTGTTGGATTCAGCCAGTTGACAGAACTGAGGAGATGGGAAAAGCGAAAATGCCGACAAACGGCCCGCATGTTCCCGAGCATCCTCGGCTCCCGCCTCCCTAGCTGCCTAGTCTCTCCCCCTCGGTCCACGCTGCCAGGTGGCCACGACCCTGACCCTTCTCCCCGGGCCGCCCAGACCCATGCCTCATCCCGCGGGACACCAGTTCCCTGGCGTGTGCAGACCCCCTGGCGCCTACCATGCTGTACGTCGGTGACCCCACACGGCACCTGGCCACGGTAGGTGTGACGCGCCCTTCGCAGGATCTCTTCGGGGACTTTGCAGGGGATTTTGCTGCAGTGGAGGGTTCAGAGGGGCATCCTTCTGCCTGCCTTCCTGGCCCGGTGTCTGCTGCCGGTTGGGGTGAGCAGAGGTAGGAAGGGAGGCGTTGAGGGGCCAGAGGCAGGTCCCGGGCATGGAGGCAGGGCAGATTCGGGCTCCAACAGCCTGTGCCCACCTGCTGAGCAGGGACCCGCAGCCAGGGAGAGGAGGCTGGGTCTGTGCCAATGGGGCTGCTGGTGCTTCTGCCCTGTGCTTGGGGGTCTCTGATGCTCCTTGGCTTTGGTCCAGGCTCAGAGTTTCCGAGCTGCCCTGCTCTGCCGCAGCCGCCAGGAGCTCAGTGCGCCCTGGAAGTCACCTTTGCTCCTGGGCTTGGGTGTGAAGCTGCCCCGCCCTCACCTGGGAACGTGCTCATTTGACAGCAGTGGCAGACGGGCTTCTTGTCAGCCTCACGGGCTCTTCTCCGCGTGGGTCTGAGCTCCAGGGCCAGGACCTGGAGCAAACTGGGCTCGAGGCCTCTCGCGCGCCATCCCCTGTGCAGTGGGCAGCTGGCCTGGCAGAGGGGAGGGAAGGGCCTGCAGCTTGTGGTTGGCCCCTGCAACCTGAGTCCTGGGGACCTGGCCTCACTTCCAGACTTGCCAAGTCCCTGGTGCCAGGCAGGCACCAGCTACTAATTGAGAAGGTGGAAGGCTGGGTACAGCTGCTCCATGCAGGGCCGCTCCTCCTCCCAGGGAAGCAGACAGCTGGGGCCGTGGGTACCTCTGCCACATGGGAAACTCAGCCATGGGCGGGGGATAGCGGGCAGCAGGCAGAGTCCAAGTGCCCCCAAGCTCTGCTGGCACCGGGATGCAGAGGCACAAAGATCTAGGGATGGAGGCCTTTGGAGCCATGGGCTATGGGCAGTGTGACCAGGGTGTGTGTGACAGCGATGTGTGTGAGTGTGCACGCCAGTGTGCACATCAGTGTGCATGTGGCAGGTGGGTATTGGTGTGCGTGCATGTGTGTGCCTCAGTGTGGATGTGCATGCAATACGCAGATGAGGATATGTGCAGATGTGTGTGTGTTATGGGTGTATGTACAGGGCTGGTGTGTGTGTGTGTACACATGTTTGCATATGTGTTATGG
This sequence comes from Rhinopithecus bieti, assembly GCF_001698545.2. NCBI lineage: Eukaryota > Metazoa > Chordata > Mammalia > Primates > Cercopithecidae > Rhinopithecus > Rhinopithecus bieti. The sequence goes on along the minus strand of NW_016807514.1, from coordinate 1,967,822 downwards.
TGTGTGTTCGTGTGTGCGGATTGGTACTGCAGGGGTGATTGTGTGATTTAAGTGGGTAGGTGCTCATGTGTTTCCGTGTGTGTGTTGTGATGGGTACATGTATGTTCGTGCCTGTGGCTGTGTGTTCCCAGGCAAGGCTTTGAGAAGGGAGGCAGTGTGTGTGGCCCAGAGGGTGGGTGAGGGTGTGGGTGACCCAGCTGCACAGCATGCCTGGATGCTGGCTCCATGCACACGAGTCTGGTGGCACCATGGCCTCTCCACATGCCTGCGTGATCTTTTTATCGGAAACCCAGTGCTGGGACTGCAGCCCAGAGCAGGCAATGGCTACATCGGGCATGGGGTGTCCCTCTCTCCCTTGTCTGGCTGTCACCCGCTTGTTCACTGATGCGTGTATCCACCAACACATTGCTATTAGAAACACACAGCAGGCCTGGGGCTCCTGGGGGGCAGACTTGTACCCCCAGACTCTTGATTCAGGAGGTGCCTGAGCTGGGAGGGGCTGTCTCCTGGCTGCTGGACTGCCTGGAACCCAAGGTGGAGCCAGAAGCCTCGGGTGGAGAGGCCAGTGTCGCTGCCTGGCCAGCCGAGAAGCCTGGGGACTTGGGGGGACTCTGGTGCAATCTTTTCCCTTGAATGGAGCAGATGTCACCATGTGACTGACTCTCTGGGGGACTCCACCAAGGTTGAGTATGCGGCCACGCAGACTCCATTCCCGGGAGGGGTGGGGAGGTGGAGCCCTGCTGCCCTGGTCTGCAGATCTTCTCTGCCTGCAGGAGCTGCTGGTGTCCACTCGGCTGCTGCTGCCCGGTGCCCTGGGCATCAGCAACGGCCCGCTGTGCTATCACTGTGTTTCTTTTTAGACCGAGGATTACTGTGGTTCGTTTGTTCATTTGTTGATCTGTCCCATCAGCAAGTGTCAACTGGGCACCTTTGTGTGTTAGGCTGAGTGCCAGGAGCAGGTAGAGGCAGTACCCAGAGCCAGCCGTGTCTCCAACACCTCTTCCTTCTCGGGGGAGGCGGGCTAGGCGGGGCCATCCTAATGGGCTGGGTGGCGACTCAGTTTCCCTGTTTCTGTGCCAGAGAGAGTATTCATGACCTCATCGTACTGCAGGAACATGTTTTGAGAGAGAAAATGGTATTCAGCCCAAAGGGTTTTAAACCCACAGTGAGCGGATAGAGCTGTATTGGAGTTGGTGGTTTTGTACGGCCCTGGTCATTCCTATCGAAGTACAGCGGCTGCTCTGGAGCCCGCTGGGCCAGCCTGGCCCTGGGAAGAGGCGTCTGTGTTGCAGGACACTGTCTGAGCCCTCAACTGGGCCCACCGATTGCCCCCAGCCTGGCACAGGATTCCAGGTGTGAGCTCGGAGTCTGTCTCTCTGGCACCTGCAAGCTGAGTCTTTGGACAGTGACACCTCTCTCTAGCCTCAATCTCCTCTGTGATGGGGACAGAGTTGACTGTAGCCGCTCAGCTGTGGGGACCAATGGGAGCCACTGGTTACTTGCTGCAGATGGGGATGCAGGGAGGCCTGGCCTGGAGAGCTGCAGCCTCAGCCCCTCCTCCTGCAATCCCAGCCATGCAGCCTCAGCCCCTCCTCCCACAATCCCAGCCATGCAACCTCAGTCCCTCCTCCCACAATCCCAGTCATGCAGCCTCAGCCCCTCCTCCAGCAATCCCAGCCATGCTCTTCACTTGCTTTCCACACTGTCCTTCCGCACGGGGGACTGGATAACCCCATGGTGGCTCTGGCCAAACAAGGCCACGTTCTGAGTCTGCGGCTCCCACACACTGGGGTTGATCAATGCCCAACCCTGAGGTAGACACAGAGACGTTGCCCACTTCTCCTGTCTATAGCAAGGAAGGAGCCAACAGCTGGACGAGTGGGGCCCCTCTAGAGGAGGCTGAGCGCTGGAGACGTCGGAGCTGGGCGCTGTCCACCCACACCTGGGAGTCTCCCTGACTTCCCAGATTTCCAACTCATGGCCCCTTGCCCCCCACTTCCACCTGGGGCTGCTGTTCTTCCGCTTTAGGGTCTCAGGAGGTTAGCCGGGGTGATGGGAGACACCCCTGGCTTTCCTGCACCCTCTGTATGGAGGGGCTCCAGCCTGTCTCACTGCAGCGCCTGGGCTGTCCACCCTTGGGCTTGGCCTGTTCTCACCCTGCCCCTCCGCATGGCGGGCATCCATCCGTTGCGGGAACGTGGCCACCCCTGTGCCAAGGAGCAGCATGGACGGGTCCAGAGCTTTCGACCCCCTGTGAGCCCCATGGAGCCGGTGCCCGCTCTGTTCCTGCAGAAAGTGAAGCCTCGGGGCAGGACAGGGCCCTGGGGCCGGGGGAAGCCAATCAGTGCAGCAAGCTGCAGTTACGCCTACTTGTGTCATGTGGGCGCTATTGGAGTGGTAGGGAAGATTGGCAGTCTGGGCAGAATTGTTCTGGGAGGGTTGCCCGTTGGCTGCAGTTGCAGTGCTGGGGATAGACCACAGGGGGGCAGGGCCGAGGCCAGGAGCCGCTCACAAGCTGGGGCCATCCAGAGGAGGGGGCAGCCCACTGGCCAGGTGGTGCAACGCTGTGGGATACTGGGCAAGATTTGCTGATGGGCTGGATATGAGGGGAGGGGTGGGGGGACCCCCACTTTTCTGCCCTGAGATGGGCAGAACTGCAGCAGGGCAGGGGTGAAAACGCCATAGTTGGCCATTGACTGTGGCCATGGCCGTGGCCGTGGCCTTGGCTGTGCTGGAGACGCCCGGCAGCCATTGCACAGCTGAGAAAGAGCTGCATGCAGGGAGGAGGACGACGAGCGAGCAGTTCCCAAAGCCCCATGAGGGAGGGGTATCCAGTGGTCCTGGGGCCTGAGAAGTGTGACCACCTGGTGGCTCAGACCTGTGTGTGTCAGAGCAGGTGGTGGGTGGTGGTCAGGTGTAGGGTCGTATTTGAAGGTGACCTTAGAGGAAGAACAGGGGAGGATTCCAGAAAGACGCTGAGGTTCTGTTTGCAGCCTTGCAGGGCGCTCTGCTGCTCCCCGAGGCAGGAAAGGCTGGCAGGGTCCAGATAGGAGGTGGGTAAGGAGTTGGGGCCACACTTGCAGGAGCGGCCACGTGTACACTCAGTTGCTGTTGTGGGCAGGCAGGCTGTGGAGACGACCTCCAGGGAGTCCTGGGCATGGGTGCTTACAGTCAGGGCTCTGGGGGATCTGCACGGAGGCAGGGAGAGACAGCGGCTGGAGCCAAGCACTGGACACTCCAACATCCGAGACACTGAGCAGAGGGGGAGATGCAGAGGGGCAGCCTGGAAGGCCAGGAGAGACTAGGCACGAGGGGCCGGCTGGGAGAACAGAAAAGGGACTGGGGCTTGGCAACCCAGAGGCTGCTGAGTTCCCGTGGTTTGGAGAGGGCAGGGCCCAGCTGGGAACGGCTCATGGGATCACTGAGTGCAGCCTCAGCGGCCCCCGGCGTCCTCCCAGGAGAGAGCTGAGCATGGCCCAGGGAGCCCCCAGCATCCTCCCCAGGACTTGTGTCCTGGAAGACCCCAAGCAGTGGTGGGGCTCGGGCTATCTGGGGCTAGGGGAGGGACCAGTTGTCCTAGCTGGAGATCCAGGGATCAGAGGAGCCACCTGGCTCACCTGCCAGCTGTGCCTAGTGCACGCCTGCCTCCGGCCCCCCCGCCACCCTCCTCCAGCTGCTATTTCTGTCTCCCTTGTTCTGTACCCCATTGGGCCTCCCCCCAGTCACCAGCCTAGTTGGACCTCAACTTGCTAGACCCAAACTGAACTCCTTATCTTCCCCTGATAGGGGACGGTGCCACATCTCAGCTAGCTGGAAATCCACTCTCCCCTTTGCTCAGGCCAGAGCCCTGGAGGCACTCTCGGCACACCTGAAGTCCTGTGAATCCTGCCTGCAAACGTAGCCGGGGCCCCTGCGCGGCCCACCGTGTACCCCACCTCACACCCGCGGCCCACCATGCACCCACAGCCCACCTCACACCCACAGCCCACCACGCACCCACAGCCCACCTCACACCTGCTGCTCAGACACATCTCACAGTTGCTGCCTTTGCTGACGCCCGCCCTGTGTTCTCAACACCGGAGCCAGAGGGAGCCCTTTGCAGACCCGCACGTCTCTGCTCAGTTCCGACTGCCTCTCCCGCTGTCCCCCAGGGCTCCGTCTCTCCCTGCACGGGCCCTCGGCCCTTCCTCTGGCTGCAGGCTCTCTGCCCTGCTGGTCCCCAGCCTGGAAACACTCCCAGGCCCACTCAGTACCTGGGGCAGATCTTTCCCTTCCTGCAGGGCGGCCTTCACCTTTTCCTGAGCCCGTCCTTGCCTGGACGCCAGCCCTGGCCCCTGTGGCCAGCTCTGTGTTTCCAAGACCACTTTTGATCCTGAGCCCCTGCACGTTTGCTGCCTGGTTTATTTATTGTTGTCAGCATGGAGGGCCGGGGCCGTGTCTCGTGTCAGCTGCCGTCTCCCTGCACCTGCGAGGGTGCCAGGATGTCAAGCCTAGGAAATGGGTGTGAAGAGCTGACCTGCCTTTGTGGGAGCTGACCGAGGCCAGCACACTGGGTGGGACCATCTGTCACTCCTGAGCCTACTAACTGGGGAGGGGACAGGCAGAGCAGGGCTGGGAGATTCCTGAGCAAGCATGCTGCTGTCCCTCTGGCTCCGGGGCCTCTGCCCTCTTCCTCGATGGCCCCCCACAGCCGTCCTGGACTGTCTTCTCCACCTTTGGGCTCCTGCTCCAATGTCCCCTTGTCACCTAGGGCCATCGGAGGTGGCACGCCCCGTAAGTGCCTCCTCCTCCCTGCGCCCTGCACTGCGCCCCGTAACTGCCTCCCCTCCCTGTGCCCTGCACTGTGCCCCATAACTGCCTCCCCTCCCTGCACCCTGCACTGCACCCCGTAACTGCCTCCCCTCCCTGCGCCCTGCACTGCGCCCCGTAACTACCTCCCCTCCCGGCGCCCTGCAGTGCGCCCCGTAACTGCCTCCCCTCCCGGCGCCCTGCAGTGCGCCCCGTAACTGCCTCCCCTCCCAGTGCCCTGCACTGTACTTATCACAATTCAAATTCTCAGCTCAACCACTAATGTGTGCTGGGAGGGGTCCAGGAAGCCCTGCTAAGCACCTGTCAGCGTCTCCAGCAAGGCAGGAGGCTGTTACAGGTGGGGCCTGATTCACAGCTGCAGGATGGTTGGATGGATGGACAGGTGGATGGGCAGGGGCGTGTGTTCAAGAACATAGGATGTCAAGGCTGACACCTGGGTTGGGCTCTGGGGTGCTGGCAGCAGGGTTTGGAGAGGGGAGAGAAGCCTGTGTGAGCTGTACCTTCCCCCTTGTCTTCCCAGGCACTCGGCACTCTGGGTGGGAGGGCCTGGACCAGCCCATTTCCAGGTGGTTAAATAAAGTCTGTGCATCCTGTGGGCCGCCTGCCTCGCATAGGCAGCAGCACAGGGCCTTAAGCAGGTGTGGCCTGCATACCCCACTGGGGCTTCCTACAGACACTCAGGGTCCAGGCTGCCCCTCACTGTGGCCTGGAAGGGAGGGGCTGCTAAGCTAGGCCTCTGGAGGAGGCTTCTCAGGGGAGGTGGGCTCTGAGTGGGATCTGGGAGGCAGGGGGCAGAAGCTGAGGGGTGTGGAGAAGGGTCTGGGGGAGGAGGTGGAGGCACCGTGAGGGGACTCCAGGGTGGTTAGCAGGTGGAAGGCAGTGAGGGTTGAGGAGAGGGTGGGGCGAGGCCCTTGCACCAGGCCACAGTGGGAGGCTCAAATGTGAGTCCCTGGAGGCCCAGGGGGCACCAGGCTACCCTGGAGTCATCTGAAGTCACCTGGGGGTGTGGAGGGAGACGCGTCTGCAAGGCCCCCGTGTGGCGCTAAACACAGAGTGAGTGCTGCAGACGGGCTCGGCCGCTGCAGGCAGGTGCAGGCAGGATAGCAGCGGTGGCTCTGGGCCTCGCAGTCCTGCAGACACACGTCTGGGCAGCCGTGCGGGGCTTCTGGGGGCGCGTTTCTCCGGTGTGAGGTGTGGAAAGTTCCACATGGGCCTGGCACGGGATTGGGCAAGGCCTTACCTCAGCCCCGGGTGAGAGCAGAGGGTGCTGTGTGCACTGTCGGGAGAGGGAGGCTCCCCCCAGGCGCATGTCGAATCTTGTTGGCATTTCCATCCGTTTAATCATGGGCTCCGGGAGATGCTGTGGGAAGTACCGGCAGGATGGAGGTCTTGCCTCGCTGGGATGGGCTCTCTCCCTCCGGAGCCCGGGCTGCTTGTCAGTCACTCACCCCTGGGCGAGGTTGGGGCCCAAGTTCAGACATGCCCGCGAGAGATCGGGGAGTTTGAGGAGCTGCATAATCTCAAAAAACCACAACAGTCTGGTCTCAATATTCTTCAGGGAGCGGGGACACGGACCTCCTTGTTCTACAAGGGCTGGGGTCACAGCTCAGAGCCCCGTCCAAGCTGGAGGGAGAAGGCCAGGAGGCCAGAGGGAGGCCAGCTGACCCCTCAGGAGACTCCAGGCAGACCCCGATGCCAGACTCCAGCCCTCAAACATGCTGCCTTCTGGAAATGTCTGTTGCGGGCCCACCATGCACCACGCTGTGGCTGCCAGGGGTGGATGAAGCAGAGCATGTCTGCCCTGTCTGGAGCTCCCATCCCAGTTGAACAGAATGGACCAAGAGTGTGCGGGATAAATGCTGGGCGGGGAGCAGGGCTGCTCGCGCTGGTGCAGGAGCTAGAGAGGTGACAGAAGCGAGGGAGGCAGAGGTGGAGGTGGGGAGGGGCCAGCGGGGCGTCAGGATTTCAGCTGACGTCCCTACTATGCTTTTGCACGTGCCTCCCTCTCTGACTGCGATCCTAACTGATTAGGATCAGAGGAATCTCCACTTCCACAGAGAAGGGAGACTGCATGGCCAGACCGTGGGCTCAGGTCCCAGTCTCCTGATTCCCGCCAAGCCCAGGGCCCCAGGAAGCGGCCCCATCCTTGGCAGCTCTTGCCTCGGTTGCCCCCAGGATGGGATCCCTCGGGAAGCTGATATTTTCTGAGGGGCAGGAGCTCTATCTTTCGTGCCTCTGCACTTGTGGCAGAGACAATGGTTTCCGAATGAGCATTTGTGCCCCGCCCTCCCCACCACCCCTGCTGGACCCAGTGCAGGGACCAGGTTGGAGGTGCCTTCGCCCCACATCTCCGCCAGAGGAGTCAGCTGAAATCATGGCCTTTGGAGACGTGGCCAGAGTCATTGTGAATTTTGCTGGCAGGTTTCTCTGTTATCATTTCCACTAAAAAATACGTTCCATTCTGGACAGTACCATATCTGTCCTTTGTCATCCCACGGCACAGCCATGACCGCCCATGCTCTTGCTTTGCATTCTGTCTTAATATCCCGGGCCCTAATAAAAGGCACTGTGGATACCGGGAAGCGAGAGGAGCGGACTAGGGGGGAACAGGGACACAAACTTGAAAAAAATGTATTTCCCATCTACATGTAAATAAAATCACTCAAGTGCCCCATGCCTGTAATCCCAGCACTTTGGAAGGCTGAGGTGGGCGGATCACCTGAGGTCAGGAGGTCGAAACCAGCCTGGCCAACATGGTGAAACCCCGTCTCTACTAAAAATATAAAAATTAACACCTGTAATCCCAGCTACTGGGGAAGCTGAGGCAAGGTAATCTCTTGAATCCAGGAGGTGGAAGTTGCAGTGAGCCCGAGATCGCACCACTGCACTCCAGCCTGGGTGACACAGCGAGACTCTGTCTCAAAAAAAAAAATCACTTGAGACGGTTTACACATTTTAAACAGTCAACAGGTGCAATGGGAATCTTGTAACAAAACCACAAAATCCAACTTAATCTGAAATAGGATGGAACCCATGGGGCGGGAGGGTGACGATGGGGCCCAGCTCCCCTCCAGCTCCTGGCCTGCAAAGACAATGAGTCTTTCAAGGGGCTGTCCCCACCCTCCACATTCTGGGGAAGGCAGCCTGGACCCTGGGCACTGTCTGGGCTTGGGGGTCTGGCTGACATGGCGGCCAGTAGCACACCGTGGCCACTTCCCCAGTTGCACGGCCCGCGTGGATTTCAGGGTTTGTTTCATCCGACCAACAGTTTCTGGGCGTCCTCTCGGTGCTGGCTGCCCGGACACCTCAGGGAACAGGAGAGACCCTGACCCCTGAGAGCACCTGCTCTCCCCCATCCATCCCTGTGCCCGGGGCTTAGCGACTGTCCTCTGAGTAGTGAATCTGGATTTCCGTCCCTGTTCCTCAGTGGAGCCTGCCCAACCGCAGTTCCTCCTAGCTGGATTTTTGTGCCAAGGTGTAAAGGTCATGCCTCGTGCATGGGAGCTTCCTGGACGCTGGTCCCAGGAGGCCTCCCGGGTGAGAGTCACTCCTGATGAAAAGTCTCAGGTTACTGTATTTCTGGACGCTCTTGATTCCCACAACCATCCTACGAAGTCCACGTTGATTTCTTCTTGGTTTTTTTTCAAGACAGAGTCTTGCTATGTCACCCAGGCTGGAGTGCAGTGGCATGATCTCGGCTCACTGCAACCTCTGCCTCCTGGATTCAAGCAATTCTCCTTGCTTATCCTCCCAAGTAGCTGGGATTACAGGCACACACCACCACGCCCAGTTAAAATTTTTTTTTTGTATTTTTAGTAGAAACAGGGTTTCACCATGTTGGCCAGGCCAGTCTCAAACTCCTCACCTGAGGTGATCCGCCCACTTCAGCCTTCCAAAGTGCTGGGATGATAGGCATGAGCTACTGCACTTGGCCAGTACACGTTGATTTCATCCCCACTTTGCAGATGAGAAAACGAAGTCCTAGGGAGGTGGAGTGATAGGCCAGGTCACACAGGTGGAGCTGAGACTTGGCCCCGGGACTCCTGACCTCAGAGCCCTGCTTGGCCCCCCTGGGTCCCTGGGAGGTCTCTCCTGTCCCTCTCTTGGATGGACAGAGAAGCCTGGTTCCCAGGGTGGTGGCACGGGGGCATCAGTAGACCCAGAAGAACCTGCTGTTCTGGGATGGGCAGCCCTGGCCACCACTTCCTGCCCACCTTGTGAGAACCCCCAGACTTCAGCCATCGCCATCCCCAGCTTGGCTGACGGTAGGTGCCGGGGCTTGGATTGGGGTGTCCAGCCAGCGGGACAGGGGCTTCAGGGCTGGGCTGAGCTCTGGCCTCCCCCACACTGCTCCTCTCTGCTCTCAGACAGGCAGGCCAGGGGGCAAGTGGGACCCTCCACATTCCTCCTGGAGGGGGCCCAGCTACTGGGTGGCCTTACTGTCTGATGCCTCATTTTGGAGCAAGGTCACCAGCCTGCTGCCACCCCAGGGGCATGGGTGGATCAAACCATTGAGGTCTGGGAACTGTGTTGATGCCTGTGACTGGCCAAGGCTAGAGAGCAGCTCCGTTCACCACTGCCTGCTGCCCACGCCCCGGCCCCAGCCCCCAGCCCCCAGCCCAGAGCTCATCTCGAGCGCAGGTGCACCCAGGGAGGTCCCCAGCCCATGTGCAGGGAGGAGAGACGAGGCCCCGGGTGGGTGGGTGGGGGCTGCTGGATTTGCCCTGGCAGAGCACTCCTGCCCCGCAACAAGGCCCTGGGGCCCCAGCAGGGCCTGGAGCGTCCGTGGCCTGGAGGCAGGCGGGAAGGCCACCCGCTGGCTCCCTGGCTCCCGCGCACTCCTTGGGTCAGGCCCAGGAGCCCTGCACACACATGTAGGCACTTGTGGCCGCCGCGGGCCGGGCGTGTCCTAATTAGCCCACTATCTTGGGAGCTCTTGTTGAAAGCAAAACAAACCAAAAAAGTCCTGCTTTTGCCCGGGTTCCTCCCTGCGGTTTCCGGGGGGCCCTCTGGTTTTGGGAGACCCTGGGCTCCCGTGCAGGCCTGTGTTAGGGTCAGGGTTCCCCGTTTCAGCAGCTTGACCCCGGGCAGGAGCCAGGCCCCAGGCAAAGCTCCTTGCTGCCAGGCAGGAAGCAGAAGGGAAAACCCGAGTCCTCCGAGCCAGGCGGAGGGGCCTGTGGAGGATGCCTGGGGAGGTCAGTGACCCAGAAAGCTACCCACACTCCCCAGACGCTGCGTTCCCAGCTGCACTCAAAGCTGCAGCTGCAAAGCCTCTGCCACCCACTGGGGACGCGACAGGGGCGGTGACTACAGGCAGGGCCAGCATGCAGGGAGAGAGGTCCCCTGGAAGCAGGAGAGGACAGTGTCCCCTGGGCACGAGGACAGGCCCAGTAACCCTGGGGAGGAGGGGGCTTCAGAGGCCCCCACCCGTGTCACTGAGCCTGAGGATCAGAGAGGACCAGAGAGAGAGACCGATATCGGGGCCCTGCCTGGAGAAGCCCTGCTAAGGGAGCCTGCCTGGGGCTCCGGGCCAGAGAACGGCGCCGAGAGGGCTTCAGGCCTGCTGTCCGGACACTTATCCACTAATTAGAATTCCCGCGTGGGGCTGCCTGCTGCAAGGGCCCGGCTCACTCCCGCTGGGCTGTGCGAGGTGCAGAGATCCTATCAGCTCTTCTCCTCTTGCCTCAATGACTAATTCCTTGGCACCTTCCTCAGATCATTCAAGAATGTGGACAAGTTAAAATATGAACCACGTTGCCGTGGGTCTGCGTCCTGCTTCTCCCAAACAAGGGAGGCGCGGGCTCTTTGCCCCACTGGCTGTCCTGTTCTCAGGGATGGAGCAGGAATGGGAGTCGGCAGTTGGGGGGGACCCTGGGGCCTGCCCTTGCCTGCCTTCCTGACCTGAGCAGCCTCAGCTGGGCACCCCTCAAGTCCCGGGATGTTCTTGCCCAGGGGACTCAGATGAGTCAGGAGTGGGGAGGTCCTGCATCCCTGAGGCCATCCCAAGGCCCAAAACAGGGAAGACCCTTCCAGGAAGGCCACCTCTGGTTGCTTGGAAGAGAGAGGGCACCACGGAGGGGGGGTGGGCAGGCTGGCACCCGGTACCCAGTGGTGGGAGGGGTCGGCTCATGTCCCGTACTCACTCGTAGGCAGCTGGACTGGGGGAGCCGTCCTGCAAGCATTCGTTCGTTTGTTCTACCAGCTCACTTGTTAGCGAGCCTCTCCAGCAGCCGCTCTAATGGAGCACTGATTGACGGTGTTGGCTCGGAGCCACGTGTGTAATTCTGCTTTTTCTAGTAGCCGCATTCAAAAAGATGGAAAGGAACTGACAGAAGTCATTTAATTGTTTCCTGTATTCACCCCTAACTGTGATGGTTTCAGCTTGTAATCAATAGGAAATGGTGAGTGAGGAGTTTTCCGTTCTTTCCGTAGCCCTGAGCCCTTGGAATCAGGGTACGCTCACACACTGGGCTCGGCTCCATCCACATTTCACACACCCCAACCCTGTGTGGCCAGTGGCCACTGTATCCAGGGTCCTCGTGGGTTCACGCTCAAGTAGGGGAGACAGAAGCCTTGGGGGACATGCGAGCCTGGCCTTCCAGAGAGTGGCTGTTAAGATGCTCAAACTGGGTGACGAGAGAGAGCACCCGAGGCCTGGGGGCTGCTCCTGCCAGTGTGGCCAGGGCTGACCCCTCAGAACAGGGACCTCTGAGCCCAGACAAGGCTGGTGAGGATTCGTGTGCAGACCACAAGTGGAGGCTTCCAGGCAGGGCCTGGGCCTGTGGTCAGGAGCAGGTCTCAGACACCTCGGAGACCTCTTGGGCCTTGGTGAGGAGTCTGGGAACCGGGGACTCTGGGACGGAGCCTGTGCTGTGCAGCCAGAGCTTGGCACTGCCCTGTGTCATCCCCACCATCACCCAACCTCCCATGTGTGGGGCTGAGGCAGGGGTCCATCCTCTCTGCCAGGAGCCTACTGGCAGCTCGCTGGTGCCCAGGGTGGCAGGTTCTCCCCAAGCCAGACACCAGGAGGAGCAGGAGTGGCCTTTCTACACCTTTCTCTGAGCAGGGCAGTGGCTGCTTCCCCAGACCCCCTCACAATAGCCCAGGAGCCGGGAGAGGTGAGGGTCACCCTTCCCTGGGATATTATGTTTTGTTTTGTTTTTTGAGACAAAGTCTTGCCCTGTCTCCCAGGCTGGAGGGCAGTGGCGTGATCTTGGCTCTCTGCAGCCTCAGACTCCTGGGCTCAAGAGATCCTCCCACCTCGGCCCTCAGAGTGCTGGGATTACAGGCGTTCCCCCGTGACAGTTTTAACCTGACACCATGTTTCCAAGGCTCGTCCACGTGGCAGCCTGTGGGAGCTTCCTTCTGTCTTGATGGCCGAGGAAGAGGCCACTGTCCAGACACACTGTTTCTTTTTTTTTTTTTTTTTTTTTTTTTTTTGAGACGGAGTCTGGCTCTGTCACCCAAGCTGGAGTGCAGTGGTCGGATCTCAGCTCACTGCAAGCTCCGCCTCCCGGGTCTACGCCATTCTCCTGCCTCAGCCTCCCGAGTAGCTGGGACTACAGGCGCCCGCCACCTCGCCCGGCTAGTTTTTTGTATTTTTTAGTAGAGACGGGGTTTCACCGTGTTAGCCAGGATGGTCTCCATCTCCCGACCTCGCGATCCGCCCGTCTCGGCCTCCCGAAGTGCTGGGATTACAGGCTTGAGCCACCGCGCGCGACACACTGTTTCTTTATCCATTTGCCATTCGGTGGACCCTGGGCTCCCGGGAAGGACCTGTGGTGCAGGAAGTTAGGAAGGCTGTGGGGAGTGCGACAGACCAGGAAGGAGGCTGCACTGGTGCTGGAGAGGTGGGCAGGGCCCGTGCTGCAGGGGTCCCCGTTCGTTCCATTGGTGGGTGGGCTCCCCAGGTTGACAGCTCACAGCCAGCTTAATGGTGCCAGATGATGGCTTCAGCCGAGGCCTCGTGCCAAGACCCTTGCATTGGAGCTAGGACACGGGTCGGACCTGGCGGCTCAGGCCTACTGGGGGCTGTTAGCTGTCCTGGGCTGGAGCACCCAGGGAAAGTGCCTGCCTGGGCTTTGGTGGCCCTGGGAACAGTGGTGATGGCTCTGGTGAGCACCAGTCCCCTGTCTCCTGCCCCTCCAGCATCCCAGGCTGAGCTGCCTCCACGTTGGACAGCACTCAGTGGAGGACTCAGTAGAGGACTCAGAGAGGACGCAAACTCTGGACTTGCCCGGTATCCTTCTCCATCGGATGCTGGAGGGGCCGGGGGCTGTGGCCCTCATCAGGGACCTCAGCGGATGTGTGTCCTAGGACCTGCAGAGCCGAGGGCCTCTGGGTCACTAAACCTAACCGCCTCTGATGGAGAAGGCTGAGGTGCAGGAAGGGGCTGAGCCTGGGAGTCCCGGCCAGGCCCCTAAACCCTCGTGTGCGGGGGATGCACCTTTTATTTTTTGGCTTGGAGGGGGCAGGCTGGTGGGACGGGGGAGTGCGCTCACAGCACGCCACAGCTTCTCTAAAGAGGAGCACAGGGCAGAAGAACCCCCCCCCGCCTACGCCTGGCTCTGCCCCTTCCTGCTCTGCAATCCTAGTTCACGGTCTGGGGGTCTCAGCCTGCACCTTGCTGGCTACTGGTGACCTTTGTGCCATCAGCTGGGGCCGCTGGATCCCTGGGGCCAATCGTGTCTCCAGCCCCATAGCTCAGGTTCCTCATCTGTAAAATGGGGACAGTCACGGGGCCCACCGTAGGCCCGGGGAGAGGGGTAAAGGAGTTTGTTTGCGTTGAACCTCGGGGGTCACGGGAAAGCTGTTTATGCGTCTGCAGTCTTCCTCCAGTACCCGCCTCTGGATTTGGAAGGAGGGTCTTCCTCGGCGGCCCACCAAGTGAGGTCTGCCCTGCCCTGGATCTGAGACACCGAGGCCGGGCCAGCACCCCCTCCCTCAGCTGGGGCCTCCCTTAAGCTCCTGGCAGAGGCTGATCCGTGCTGGGGTCCCCGGGGCCCACAGAGGGTGGCGCAGGGGACGCACTCACAGGGGTTCCTGTTCCTTGGTGTGTGGTCCTGGCGGGGGAGCTGCGGGTAGGGGCCCAGCGAGAGAACCCCGGGCCAGGGGCAGCAGGGGTGGGGCTTCGCCGGCCCCTGAGCGTGGAGCGGCCTTTCCAGCGGGGGTAAGGCCGTTCACCGGGAGATGAGGCCGCCCACCTGGAAAAACTGGGCTCAGCCATTGAACAGCAGCCCCCACCCTATCCCACCACCTAGAGGGCCAGACCTAGTGAGGGCCCGAATCTGGTCTCCAGCACCTCAGAGGCACCCACGCACCCAAGCCCAGGTGTGCGCACCCTGCACTCAGGGCCCACTTGTGCCTGACCCACCTCACCCACTGCCTGGCTCCCTGGGGCTGGATCTCCCCACTTTGAGCTGTGAGGTCCAGACCCCGATGCTGCCCAGAGCGTGCAGCGAAGCCCGTGTGGGCATCAGGGCCTGGGAGCCTCCCCCACCCGACGCCTCCCCTCCAGGTGTGCAGAGAGTCTATTCCGCCTCATCAACGGCTGGGTGGATCCCCAGAAACCCTGGCACCGGGAGGCTGATGGAGGGGAGGGCGAGGTGAATATGTCAGTTTATCCCAACGCAAGTAGTGGCCTGTTGGGATGGGGGAGAGACCCGGGGAAATATTTGGGATGACTGGAGCCGCTGGCCCTTTAAGGCTCCTGTAACAGGACACCTCCTAGACGGGACAGGACGACTGACTGTGTGTGTTTCCCCCTTCCTCCTCCCCTTTCCCGCGCCAGGCCCAGTTCAATTTGCTGAGCAGCACCATGGACCAGATGAGCAGCCGCGCGGCCTCGGCCAGCCCGTACACCCCGGAGCACACCGCCAGCGTGCCCACCCACTCACCCTACGCGCAGCCCAGCTCCACCTTCGACACCATGTCGCCCGCGCCTGTCATTCCCTCCAACACCGACTATCCCGGACCCCACCACTTCGAGGTCACTTTCCAGCAGTCCAGCACGGCCAAGTCAGCCACCTGGACGGTGAGTCCCCCTGCTCCCTGCGGGCTGTGGGCTGCGGGCTGGAAAGGAGGTGGCCACCTTCCCCGCATCTCAAGAGGTCCGAGTTCGCCCCACTGTCTGCTCGGGGTTCCCACCTGGCCCGGGCCGGGAGGAGCTTCGGGCAGGAGGCGGGTCTCAGGGCCGGGCAGTCTGGGTGTGCCCACCCCTCTGGACGTGAGTGGCCAGAGAAAGTCAGCCTCCAAAGGGCCACAGAGGGGACGGACTTGGCCCGGCTGATGAGGTCTCCGCCAAGACTGGCCCGCGGCTTCCCCATGCTCAGGTAGGGACTTTGGTTTGAAATCCTCTCCTGGGCAGAGGCAGGGGCTCTGCTGCCAAGAGTTGTCTGTCCAAGACAGGCCCACAGCCCAGGGTCTGCAGAACCTGCCTCCTCCAGGCAGCGAGACGCATCTGCGGGTGGGTGGATTCGGGCTTTGCCAGCACTGTCTCTGGGGTGGCATTTCCAGGAATTGGCATGCGCCGAGGAGATGGGGTGGAACCACCATGCCGAGGACTCAGGTCCTCACTGCGGTGCCCCTGGGGACAGCCTGGCCCACGGTGGGGATCTTGCTCACTCTGATAACATCACCTGTGCACACGGCCACTCTCCTCGAGCAGGGCACCGTGCTCAGGGCTTTGAGTTGAGCTAACTCCTGCACCCACCAACAACGCACAGGGCTGACTCCATCACTGCTCCCTTTTACAGCCAAGGAGGCTGAGGCTTGGGGAGGGAAGTGGTTCGCCCAGAGTTCTGGTCATAGTAAGTGGGGGCAACCACCTCTGCATCTGTATTCCTACCCACTGAGCTGCCTTGCCCAGATGGCTTCCGGGGCGGGGGTCTGTCAGGAGGGGCAAGGTGAAGGCTGCATGACCCCAGCCAGGAGTGGAGGGCACGCAGGGGTTGGGCGGGAAGAGCAGCCCCAAGAGCTCTCCGGGTTTCCCCTTCTGCACCGAGGAGGGGGCAAGTGAGCCCTGCCCGGACACCTGGGCCGTGGCTGCAGGAGGGGCTCTATGGGACACATGGTTGGTCTGGCCCACTGGGCAGCGCCCCTCCCCCACGAGGCCCCGCCTCCCCTGGGCATAGCTCAATGCTGGCTCCCTGAAGTCCACACAGGGCGGCTGCATTCCCACCCACTGTGGGGGGTGCTGAGAAAGGGCCCCTCGGGTTTTTCCACTTTAAGAACCGGGTCCCACTATGCTGCCGGCCATAGCTGCGGTTTTCCCACGCTCCTGGAGGGCTGAGGGGCAGGGCGGAGCCTAAGGTAGCCTGTCAGGCTCTGCAGGAAGCCGGACAGTCCTGCCGGGCTGGTCTGGGGTCTGGGTTCCAGGCCCCGCCCGCCCCCACCTGCGGTTGTTTCTGATTCTCATTCCAGCCATGGGCTCCCCCAACTGCTGGCTCCGGGCTAAGAGAAGGCTCAGCCCAGACTCCCTGGGCTTGATGGGAAGGGGGTCCGTGGGCTGTTGGGCCGAGGGGCAGAGGACCCGGCACCTCCTCCAGGGCCTCCCATCCCCATCTGGCAGGGAATGCCGACCCCAGCCCTAACGCCCCATTTTCTCCATTTGGAAATTACCCTCCACGCTCCTTACTACACGGTGGAGATAAGGATGGGAAGACCGTGCTGGGGCCGTGGTCACCACAGCGCTTAGCTTGCAGCAGGAGGCCCATGTGTTGTCTTAATTGTGGTGGTGGTGGGCATGCTGGCCTGGGCCTCCCAAATGAGTGGTTCTGTGGCAGCTGCACCTGCCTGTGGGGCAAGGGAGACCCGGACTATCCCTCTACCCCACTTGAAGATCCGGTGAGGCCACCTGAAGCCAGGTCAGAACGCCCCAAGGCATCCTCACCTGCACACTCCAGCAGCGGGAGCCTTTCCACTGCTTCTCTCCCACGCTCAGGCTTGTTGCCTAAGTCCACTCTCTCCCCTCTAAGGACACTGACCTCCTGCCCTGGGGTTTATGATGCTGGTGGTTTCCAGAGAGTGTCCCCTTGAAGTCCTGGCAGGCAGCTCTGGGAGCTCTGCCTCCCTTCCTCCCATGGTCTGGGGATGCTGCTGGGGTCTCCACTGTGCTTGGGATGCACTGCATGTGGTCTGAGCTGATCTTCCTGGAAGGACAGGAGCAAAGCCCTCTGCTGGCTGACTTCCCCCACCTGGGGTGTCTGCCACCCCCACCTCCTGCCAGGTGTGTGGCATCAGGTTCAAGGGACTTCATGGTTTTGTCTCAATTGCCTTGTTCTGCAGGACGGGCTGGTCAGCTGCACCCGGGGGAGGGGAAGGCTGTGCCTGGTGCCCAGGAGAGGAGCAGCGATGCCTCCACTTCCTCGCTCCCTCCCTGCTGGGCTTTGTGGATGTTGGGGCTGGGGGTTGGGGCGCGAGCTGGGGAAGGAGATGCTGTCGCCTGCACCCAGGACTCCTCCTCCGAAGCCCTGTGGATCCAGGGGGTGGAGGTGGAACAAACATTGATAATGAGATTTTTGGCACCTCAGCTCTCTGGGAGCAGAACCCCCTCCACCAGGGCTTCTTCCCTTGCCCAGGGAGGGGCAGGCAGGTGGTTGGCTCACAGTGTGGGACAGGGCCTCCAGGCAGCCCACTTGCTCCCAGCTCTGGGGTCCCACCGTGCGGGCACTGCCCGGACCTGCTGCCTGGACTTGCGTCCGGCCTCTGCACCGTGGCTCCCTGGGCTCCCGGCACACCAGCCGACTGGTAACTGATGGATAATTCTTATTTTTCTCGAGTACAGTTCCACATTGGCTGCCGCCCTCCTTTCTCCCCAGTCAGGAAAAACACCCTCGCCAGTCCCCAGGTGACCACAGCTGCTACTGGGGTCTTTGACCTCTGCTTTGCTGAGGCCCACGATGGGTCTCCCCAGGCCCGGGGGTGTCCATCTGTCCTAAGCAGCTTCCCTCAGACTTCAGATCTCCTTGGGCACTGAGGGGTCTGGAGGCTGCGGTTCACAGGCCTGTGCATATGTGTGTATACACACACAGACATGGCACCCTCCCACATGCATGCACACGCATGGATACACAAGTCCATTATGCACACGCAGGCACATGGAAACACACAGCCGTGCATGTACCTGCACAGGCCTCCCCCCGTCGCTGCCCAGGGTTCTAGAGCTCCCACCCATGGAAAGCCAGGAGGAGGAGGAGGCGGGTCATGGGTAACCGAGAGCCAGAGGAAGGATTTGTGTTTAGCCACGAGAGTGTAACCAGTGACCAGTGACAGGGCAAGGCTGGCGTTTGGTGAGAGGGACCCTGCATGGTGAGAGGGGTGGAGCTGGCACCTGCTGGGGTCCTGATCCCAGGTCTGCCTGGGAGCACCTGCTCCTTCGCCCCTCTGCCCTGGCATCCTCACCTGCAGAGAGAGTGTGGCCTGCCAGCCATGGTAGGGACAAAGGAGCTGGCTCTTGGGACTTCTTAGGGCAGGGCAGGGTGCCTGGGGAGCGCTCCACACACGTGTGCTCTTTGTGAGTGCAGGGCTGATTGGCGTGGACAACCAGCTACCCTTTTCCCAGTTTCGGACACCCTGTGGGGACAAGTGTGGGCTTCAGAGCCAATGGGCAGAGCTGCCTTCTTGCAGGGCATTGGCCCGGCCTCTGAAAAAGCTTTCTGGCTGGCCGACTTCCTGTTCCTTGGGCAGCCCTGCCGGGAGCCCTGCAGGTTGGCAGTGGCTCAGACAGCTGGTTCCAGGAGGCCCTCGGGGAGGAGAATGAACAGGAGTTCCTCTAGCTGTTGGAACAGCCCAAGACGATGGGCATCGGATGCTGTGACACCCCGGCTCAGCCGTTCTGCCCCCAGCTCAGCCTCATTGGGGAAGGTGGCTGTCCTTGGTGTTTGGGAAGTTTGGGGACAGGGTTCTGAGGTCAGGCAAGAAAGCATTGTGGGGTTGGAAGCCCTGGCCCAGCACAGCATCTATGGGCACCTCAGGGCAGGCTGAGTGACACCACCCACAGCCCACGAGGCAGGCTGCCGTGGCAGGAGGATGAGGACACACACAGGTGCGATGGCCGGCTGCCCCAGTATCCCTCCAGACAGACAGATGGACACAGGGGGCTGGACACAGCCCCCTAAGTGCCCTCCAGCTGCTCTCAGACTCAGCGTGTGTGTGTGCGTGTGTGTGTGTGCGTGAATGCACATGTTCGTCTTAAGGGAGAGGTGACTCCACGTCTAGGAAAGCCCCTCCAGGAGGGACATATGGAAGGATGGTCAGGGAAGCACAAAGGGCTTTGCTCGGGATTCTTGGGGAGAATGAGGCTGAGTCAACACTAATGGGTCTGGAGCAACCTTCCCAGCGCCTCGGAGGCTTGCAAGCAGGAGAATAATAGCGGAGGTGTCCCAACACGATCGTGGTATCAATTGCGTTATCCTAAAAGTTTATGGAATGCATGAGTGGAATTAATACCTTTTACTGGCACCAGAAGCAATTATATGTGCGTAAAGCTGAGGGAAGAGTTCTAACAATGTTTATTGTGGAGATGAAACATGGATTATTAGGGGAAACAAGAGTATTTAGGGTGAGATTGCAGCAATTGTTCACATCGTGTGGCGCAGGGATCTGCGGCAGGGACGGAGCTTCCAGCAGGCCTGCTCGGGCTGCGGTCGGTGCCTCCGGGGCAGGTCGGCTCTTCTCTCTCCACTTTCTGGAGCAGTCAGAGGAACTCACTCCTGGGCCCTGGAGGGCACAGAACTTAGCCTTGGAGTCCCCGAGTGAGGCTGCGGAGGCCCCAGCTCTGAGACCCTGGGTCCTGCTGCCCCACCCCACACTGCCTGCTTCTTGGAGGAGACAGGAGAGAGAACCCCTCAGGGGACAGGATTCCCTTCCATAGGCGTGAGACTGTTGTGGGAGAGGCATGATCCAATTTACGTTTTAGGAAGAATCATCATCTATTTTCTAGGACTCCAGTCCACAGCCCTGTGGACCCAGCATGTCTGATTAGTAGCATTGGCAGCAACATTGCCCCTGTGTGCAGAGCCTCCCATGCTCCCCACTTTACAGATGAGGAAACTGAGGCTCCCAGAGGGCACACCAAGGTCACCTGTCAGCAGAGGGCAGAGCTGGGCCTGGCCCCAGCAGCCAGACCCCTAACCTTGCCCTTGCAGCCCATGTGGTGGCTCCCCCGGCCCTTGCATGTCCCTGGACAGGTCCCCATGAGCAGCCCCTGCCCCCTGCCCAACCCTCTGCTACCCGAGGGACCACAGGCAGGTCCCTATGACCGCCAGGGCCCCCAGGGGAACCAGTGATAGTGAGGTGCTGGCCTCTCAGAGGAACCTGCCTGTCCCTAGGGGAGAAAGTTTTGGACCAAGCAGGGTGTGGGGGCAGCCCAGGCTGTGCCTCGGCCTCTGTGAGCCTTCCACTGCTGTCTGCCAGTGAATCAAACTGGGACTAGGGGTGGAGAGTCCATCCCTGTCTGCTTTCACTGCTTGGTTTTAGTGACAAAGGAAAATCCCTCGGGAACACTCTATCACTGGACTGCTCTGAGGCTGGCCAGCCTCACGGGCGAGAAGCCAGGCAGCTAGGCTTGGGGACCCGCCTCTCCTGGTGCCTCCCTGCCCCCTCTTCCTTCGCCCCTCCCAGGCCTGGCCTCAGTACCACTAGCTCCCGTTGACAGGGGAAAGAGAGGCCCGCAGGGGAGGACTGTCCCCGGCTTCTCCTGGACCTAGTGCTGACGCCAAGATGCGGTCCTGGGTGACCTGGACCTTGGGCCGCGTGGGACTCTGGGCAAGGTGAGAGGCTCAGCTGGGCAGTGAGTTAAAGTTTTGCTTCCCGGTCTGGTGGGTTTCTGCTACCCCAGGCCAGTGGTCACTTCTGGGATTTTCTGAGATTCCAAAAGTAGAAGCTACACTCAAGGTATCTGGATGGACCCTGGAAGCCCAGCCCCTGCCTCTGGGTCGAGAAGCCCCTGAGCCACCTCCAGACCTTCTGTCCCTTTTCCAAGGAGCCCCAGGAAGAGGGGGTCAGACAATTCCAGGGTGTCCTGGCTGGAAAGAAAAGCATCTTCTCTGCACTCCAGGCAGACAGCGTGAGGTGCAGAGATGAGGTGGCGGCCGAGGCTGGTGTCCACAGCTGGGGGCTGTGATGGGGCTGCAGAGGCTGTGAGCGGTGCAGCGCATTTTAGGGCAGAAACACTCTTGTGGAGAAGTGAACAGCACTCCAGGCTTCAGTGAAGCAGAAGTCAGACCCCATGGGGAAACCGCACAGGGGAGTTCCCTAAAGCCCAGGACCACCCCAAGGGTTGAAAACCCACCCCTCCCCCAGCCATGCCACTGGAGCGAGGCACCCAACTCCTTGCACCTGGCACTGGGAAGACCCCACTCTCTGCAGGGGGTCAGAGATTTAGAGGCCAAAGTTCTCCTTCCCCCAGGCATTTCACTGAAGAGCTACAAGTTTAGCAAAACCTAGATTCTAGCCAACTATTACCTTAAAACTGAAGAGGGACCCCTACCACCATGTCCACAGCTTACTCCCTCCCTCCACTGTCCCCGGCAAAACCTAGATTCTAGCCAACTATTACCTTAAAACTGAAGAGGGACCCTACCACCATGTCCACAGCTTACTCCCTCCCTCCACTGTCCCCGGCCACCTCCAGCTGCTGCCAATTCCAGCCCCCAAGGCTATCCCAGGAAGCTACGACCAGAGTGGGTGTCCTGTGAGCAGAGGACACCCACTGACCCTGGGGCACCCTTCCAATCCCCACGGCTGACAAAGCCGGGCCTCAAAAGGCTGGGTTAATCCTGGCTTCTCCTCAAAGCCACAAGTCAGGGTGGGGGTGAGGATGGCGGGGGCGAGGATGGTGGGGTGAGGATGGCGGGGGCGAGGATGGCGGGGTTTCCTCCCCAGCAGTTAAGGGGCCCTCTGTGCAGTGAGCAGAGTAGGTCTGCTGCCAGCCTGCTGGGCCTCTTGTGGGACAGTGCGGGACAGCTCCAGGGCCTGGCCCACAGCCCCGCTAGCTAGGTCCTTGCCAGAGGCCAGGCAACAGGATGGCGCTGTCAAAAAGCAAGTTGTGGGCAGAGGACCCTGTGCTTGGTCCCAGCTGGGGGCAGAGGCTGAGTGCGGTGCTTTGAACACTCCGTGTCTTCAGAGTGGAGGGGCAGCTGCTGGTGGGCGTTCCGGGGCCCTCTGCAAACCCAGCTTTTGTCTCCACGGACCCAGGGCACTGTCCTGCCACCCCCTCTGTCCCCAAGGCCCCAGAGGGGGTACCTGGGTCCTGGAATAAGAGCAGATGGAGTTCCTCACCCTGCCTGGACAGCTCATTCCTTCCTGGGCTTGGGCAGAGTGATAGTGATAATAGCACCTACCCGGGCACCCGCCGCTGGGAATCAGGACAGCAGCGAGCGGGTGTGGACTGGGCCCTGAGCTCCTCACACAGCATCTCGGCAGCAAAGCAGAGGCTGGAGCTGTCCAGGCTGGGCCACCCAATCCCAGCCAGACACAAGGAAGTCTGTGTGAGTCTCAGTCTCTGTTGTCCATGGAGACTCCTCCCCAGCAGGACCAGGACAAGTGAGGCCCCTGGCTGTTGTTCCCCTTACCCCTGACGAGCTTAAGCCCAGCCACGGGGTATGAAGCCTGTGTCCCACCTGACACCTCTGCAGTGCCCAGTCTTCCTGGAACCGAGGGGTGCTCTGCCCAGATCCCGACCCCAGGCCCCAAGTCAAGCCCGGCAGTGACAAAGGGCTGGGAGATGGAGCTTGGAGGTCAGACAGCTCTGGTCTGGGTGCTGGTTCACCCCAGCTTAGCAGGCAGGTTTGGGTCGCTAAATGGAGTGACAGTGCCTGACCTCCCAGGGCCAAGGTCGGATGAGGGCCCCGCACAGGGCAGTAACCAATGGGCAGTGGATGTGGCCATGAGGGTAGACCTGGGTGCCCCATGGAGAAGGCAGCATAGCTGTGCCCCATTCCCCAGCAGGTGGATAGCGCTCACTGTCTCCCCAGGTCTCCACACCAGCAGAGGCAGACACCTCGGGCAAATGCTGCCTCCAGCCTCCCCCGACACTAGACCCCTCTTATCTCCTCTGGCTGTGGCCCTCGTCTCCTACCGGACCCCTGGGCCTTCACTATGCGCTGGAGACAAAGCCACCAAGTCTGTCCTGGGCTCAGCACATACCTGCTTCCCTCCCCTCCCCTGATTACAGCCCAGGACAGAGATCTCTAGAGGCAGCTGTGCATGGGACAAGGGCCGAGCTGGCTCCAGCTCCTGTGGTCTGGGGGCTCGTGGCCTCTGGGCCTTGGCTGAAGGGGGTGTACTCAGTGTCTCCCAGGGAGCCGTGCTTCCAGGCTGTGAGAGTCCCCCGTGTGGCTGCTGCTCACCTGTTTAGGACATGGCTCAAGGTCACGGTGGGGCAGGCTGCCAGCTCCGGAGCGTCCCTCTAGCCCCTGGCCCGCCCTCCCCAGGGAGTGATTTCTTGTCCACAGCCTCTGGGGCTCTACCAGGCCTCCGTCATGGCGGGGATCACTTGGCATCTGCAGAGGATGTTTCTGCCTCTGGTTCATCCTCCACAGAGCTCTTGGCCTGGGAGCCCCGGCTGGCAGCAGACACATCTGTCCCCAGCAGCCCCCCAGCCAGGAGCTCTTTCACAGCAGCCTGCTTTCTTGGGCAGTGCTGGGCCTGGCACTGGCTGTGGCCTCACAGGGATTCTGAAGCTAGCTTGAGCCTCTCATCTGCCTGGCCTGTGGGCTGTGGGTGTCCTGGTGAGTGAGCTGTCACTGCCTTGACCATGGGAGCCCCCGCTTAACACCAGGGTGTCCTGAAACAGGGGCGATTGCCACATGTGTCCTTTCCCCTCCCCAGGCTGCTGGCTTCCTTGGGGGCAGGGAGGGACCAGCCCTGTGACATCCGGCCAGGCCTCCCTGACATCTGTCAGAGCCCAGCCTGTGCTCCCATCAGCTCTCTGAGGGTGACAGTGACATTGTGCACCAGTGAAGGCCACAGCCTCCCATGAAGGGGGCTGTCACCGAGGGGGCCCTGTGGCTGCCACCTGAGGATACCCTTCCTCTCTCAGAAGGAGAAAGGGACCCAGGAGGACCCTAATCCACAGGCTGTTGACCCTGGCTCGTGCACGTGTTTTGGGGGGTCCATCTGTGAACCCATGAATTTAATGGCAAGGGTTCTGTGGCTTAGCCCCAGGAGATTTTCTAGGGAGAGGAAGGGTCCATGGCCTTAGCAGAGGGTGGGCTCAAAGAGGCCCGTAACCCTAGAGAGGAGAGCGACGCGCCCCTAAACACACACATGCACACACAAGCAACGAAAGTGGATAAAAGTGGGCAACAAAAAAAATCATTTAGAAAATAAAAGCCCCCACCGCAGGCCCCATCTTCCAGAATCTGTCGCAACAGATTCACCCACACTGGTTAACGGTATTTGCGGTTTGCAAGATGCTACACGTCCCGGGAAAATGACAGACAAGTTATTATCACCTCTCCGCTGTCCTCCTGCCCAAACCTGCCCGTGCCAGGCACCCAGCTGCCGGGGAGCGAGGAGCGGGCATGAGGAAATTAGCAGCCCCGCGCCGCACCCGCCCCTCGCCCACCCCCGCACCAGCCCTGCCAGGCCCAGGGCTCCCAGCCAGGCTGGGCCCACGTTGGACTGGGGCGGGGGAGGAGGGGAAGGAGAGGAGGGTCGGAGAGGAGCCGGCAGCGTGGGGAGGGACGGGTGCAGTGGCGTTTGGGCAAACCCTTTCCTGCAAGCAGGACGGCGCATGCACCCTGGGCAGGCATGTCCAGGCGGCTCCGTGTCAACAGCCGAAGATAAATACGATTTTATCAGCTCAGAATCTGTTGAAACACATCCATCTAGCGGTTCTAGGGAAGGAGAAGGTAGGAGGGGGGCGGCAGAGAGGGAGCGTCTCCACGTGACCTTTCCTATAGAATAGGCTCCACCGGAGTCCTCCTCCTCCTGCCCGTTTTCCACAGGGCCAATCCCAGGCCTGAAGCCCAGAGTCCTGCTGGGGAGATAGGAGGAAGGAGCTGGGGAAGCGCTCAAGCCGTCCTGGCTCAGCCACCCCCTGGAAGGACCTGGATCTCTCAGGGCTCCCTTCCTTCCCGTGGCCACCTGTGTCCCACCCCCAGATGCTGCCAGGGCAGGGACATCACAGACATCCCTCCCCGAGGTCACCCAACTCTGGCCAGGCTGGGCACCTGGGGTCCAGTTGGTGCCAGGGTGAGGTCTGCCAGGCATGTGTGCCCCGAAGGCCATGTGAGCACTGCACTGGGGACACCCCTGTGGGGAGGAGAGCCAAGCCCAGGACCTTGGTGGCCTTACCGGCCAGACGGGAGGAAAGGTGCTCACATCGCCTGAGGGCAGCGGCCTCCTTGTTGTCCACCCTGAGGCCTGGGCCTCCCTCCACCACTGGCCCAGGTCGAAGACCTGCCCGCCCTAGGTCACTCCACACTCCAATCCCAGCCCCCACTTCCCCGGGTGAGTGGTCCGGCCGCCGCCTGCACCAGGTACCAGGGACAGCTCCCGGCGCGCCCAAGCCCCTCCCCGGGGCGGGGCGGGGCATCCATAGCGCTCCCCGCGCCTGGGCCCCCAAGACCTCATGCAGACGGGAGTCCCTCCGACAGTGCAGACAGAAGCACGCACTGGGCCCTGCACCCACTTCGTGCGCCCTGGCCCTGGGACGCCCCACCACGCAGCTTCCAGAGCAGGAATCGCAACTTCACCCTGCCCGGAGCCCCAGAGGGAGCGGGGCGGGCTCAGCAGGGCGCTGCCAAGAGGCCGCTGCTGCGTAGGTCTGCGAAATGGGAGCACGGCTGACCCTGAGGCCCGGGCGGGCGGGAGCTAAGGCTCTGCAGAGGACTATGGCTGGGGGTGGTGGGGCAGGGGCCTAGGGGAAGGGCTGCAGGAGCCAGGCAGGGGCTGTGAAACCCCCTTAACAGCCGTTAAGACTCCATGGGGCTGTCAGGGAGTGGGGGCTGCCGGGGCGGCCCTCAGGCTTGGTTGCACCCAGAGCCTTACTCCATCTGTGTCCAACCGACTGAGGAGCCCAGGCGGCCTCCCCTCCCCCTGAGTGTCTGGGGCTCCTTGGTGGATCTAATGCCCCCCACCTCAGGCCGTGGACTGGAGCACCAGGGTGGAAGACGCCTCGGGGGACTCAGCCCCAGAGAGGGAACTGCAGGGGAGTGGGGCGTGTGTAGCTCCAGCCCCTGGCAACCAACATCTCCTCACCTGGTGCTGAGAATGACAAGGGTGCAGTAGCCACTGACACCTGCAGGCCACTGTGTTCCCAGGGGACACGCAGTGAGTCACAGATGCAGGCGGAGAGGCGTCCTAGCAGGAGGGCACAGAGCCAAAACTGCCACCCGCAAGGCCAGATCTCAGAGGCCCTTCTCCTTTGATGCCCCTGAGACTCTAACCTGAGCCACCCCGGCCAGGGTCTGCTTCAAGGGGGGGTCTGTCGCCCCCTCCCTGCTCTGTGGTTTCCCTAGGGAGCGGCTAGGATGGATGGCATTTATTGAGTACCAACTGCATACCTCCAGCTGCTACACGTTACTAAGGAGAGACAAGGGGGACAGAGCCAGGTGCCTGAACTCCAGGGGGCCTGTGTTCTCTGCACACAAGAGGTGCTCCATAAATGCTCAGCGATGGGCAGCTTGCCCTGCAGGTGGCCTGGCCTCAGAGAAGCCTGGCGACACAGCTGCAGGCCCTGTGTTCCTCTCCCCTGCTTGGGACACTGGCAGACAAAAGCCTGCCACCACCTGGCCCCTCCTCTTTCTGTCCCCACCCAGCACAGATGGAGACCATGCATGGTGTGTGGCTTCAGGCAGGGCCTTTGTCCAAGAGACCAGTGTCTGGACACAGTCCACTCCAAGGTTGGGCTGAGAGCCCTGCCTGAGTCTCCTGTGGGTCTAAGTCTCAGAGGATCTGAACTGTGAGCTGTTCCCATGTGCCCTGGGGACAGGGCTACCTGCTTATCCTCCCAAGTGATGCTGTGGGGAGCAAAGGGGGCATTTGTAATGGTGGGGACACTGTATGTCAGCGGTCACCTCCAGGGAAGCCAGACTGACCCCACAGCAAGGGGACTGCCGTCCTTCCTGCCGTGCCCAAGGCTGCAGCTCCAATTGTTCAGGGCAGTTGCCCACACAGGGCTGAGGCTGAGGGTTGCTGGCTCTGCAAGGTTGATTCTGCTTTCCTTTTCTTTCTTTCATTTTTTTTTTTTTTTTTTGTGATGGAGTCTCTTTGTCACCCAGGTTGGAGTGCAATGGTGAGATCTTGGCCCATTGCAACCTCCACCTCCCGGGTTCAAGCAATTCTCCTGCCTCAGCTTCCTGAGTAGCTGGGACTGCAGGCGCCCACCACCTTGCCTGGCTAATATTTGTATTTTTGGTAGAGACAGGGTTTCATCGTATTGGCCAGGCTGGTCTCGAACTCCTGACCTCAGCTGCCTGCCTTGGCCTCCCAAAGTGCTGGGATTACAGGCGTAAGCCACTGCACCCGACCTGTTTCCTGCTTTTCTAAACAGCGCCCAGCCTCGCCTGCAGGGTTGTGCATGATGATTCCTTTCTGCATTTTTTACAGGACTGGGGATGGGCAGCTTCCTGCCTAAGGCCCTGTGCCCAAAGTGGGGGTCGCAGGCAGGGGTAATGGAGCCACTCTAGCTCCAGGGGCTCCAGATGGATGGAGGATCTAGGAGGGGCCAGCCCTTTGGTATCCAATTCCCATCCTGAGGAGGCCACTGAAAGACCCCCTTCCACTTGTCCCTCCAGTCCCCTCACACCCACGGCAGGGACAGGCCAGCGTTCCTGGCTGGGTCCCATTCGGGGAGCCCAAGTAACTCATCAAAGAGGGGACTGATCCTACTGCGCAGAGACAGGGGCACTGAGGGTGCTGCAGACCCAGGCCCCACCCACCATGGCTCATAGGCTCCATCAGCTCCATCTCCCCTGTCTCTTTCCTCCTTTTTCCTTCCTCGCTTTTCGTGTGCCTGCACCTGCCAAGGACCTGTGTGGCTCCTGAGAGCCCCTCGTGTCCCTTGATGGCCAGAGAGGCAGCACAGGTGGCCAGTGGGGGTCAGGGGGTCAGGGCTCCCTATCTTCCTTGGCAAAGGGCTTCCCTGGTTCTGCCAGTAGCTCCCTGTGTCTGATCTCAGTTTCCCCAACTGTTCCATGGTGGAGTGCGATGGGACATCCTCCAGGGCATTTGCGGCTGCAGTGACTTGTGATTCGGAGTCATCGGGGGCTGGTGAGGGGCGCAGAGGGCATGGGGTGGGAGCAGAAGTCATTCTCTGAACCTGAGACCAGGGATCATTCCTGATGGCCCTGTGGGGAGAGGGCATGAGGACTCCCAGCAGGTGCCCAGGAGCCAGACACTTGGGAAATCAGCCAGCTTGGAAGTGAGTGGACGCCCCTGCAGCAGCCTCAGCGGGATCCCTTTTAGAACTCATGAGAGCCGGCCTGGGTCCTCAGATGGGCAGCCAGGCCCTGTGGGGCAACGATGCTGGAGGCCTCTGCAGGGGCTGGATCAGGAAGGATGTCATCCAGTCCTCCCACAGCAGGGCCCATGTTGGCCCTGGACAGACCTCTTAGCTCCTTGAGTCCCAAGCTGGGGATACTGAGGCTTGGCTCGGCTGCTCAGACTTGGTGGCCCCAGCAGGAGAGGGTGTCAGAGTCACCAGGGCTGCTGAGGGCATAAGAGGCCTTCACACCTTCACAGGCCTTCACACACACACCAACCCAGAGAGCTCTCTATGGAAACTTGAATGCATCGTGGGCACCCAGCCCATCACACTTGCTCTGTGCAAATGCCAGAGAAGCCTAGCTCTGGTCTTAAAAACAGATTCAATGCTGCAAATCTACCTCTTCAAAGCACTGCAGTGGGGGACATGGTTTCCGCAGGCCTGGCTCCCAGCCCCCATTCCCGCCCTCACTCTCCAGCAGCCCCTTCTTGCTCTCCTGGCCTTTCTTGTCCCCATCCATAAACCTAAAGCCTCTCCACCTGGCTGCCACCGGCACTCACACCCCTGCTGTCATGGGGCCCAAATGACCTGATGGCTGTGGAGTGGGTGCCAGGGCAGCCGTGCCTGGATTCGCACCTCGAAGGACAGACACCTGGAGGGATTCACAGAGGGGCTGCTCGGGGCAGTCTTCATCTGGGGCTTGTGGAGGGGCTCCCGTGGGGAGAACGTGGCTCCCAATGGGGGGTGGCCTGGACAGGGGTGCAGTTGGGACCACCGGTCTTACCTGCTCCCTCTCCCCCACCCCAGTACTCTCCACTCTTGAAGAAACTCTACTGCCAGATCGCCAAGACGTGCCCCATCCAGATCAAGGTGTCCACCCCACCACCCCCGGGCACCGCCATCCGGGCCATGCCTGTCTACAAGAAGGCGGAGCACGTGACCGACATCGTGAAGCGCTGCCCCAACCACGAGCTCGGGAGAGACTTCAACGAAGGTGAGGG
The DNA here is from genome assembly GCF_001698545.2 of Rhinopithecus bieti. Taxonomy (NCBI): domain Eukaryota; kingdom Metazoa; phylum Chordata; class Mammalia; order Primates; family Cercopithecidae; genus Rhinopithecus; species Rhinopithecus bieti. The sequence continues at coordinate 1,938,578 of NW_016807514.1, read as the reverse complement.
CCCCCAGCTCCTCCCCTCCGGTGACACTTTGCCCAGCATCCTGCACAGCACAGCAGGGGGGTGCCTAACTGGGAGAGAGTGGGGCTGATGGCATGGGCTTAACATTCCCCTGGGAGGGCTTTCAGTGCCTCCCCAGCCCCTTTTCCCAGTTCTGACTGGGGCCTGCGGGGCCCATGCTCCTGGGCAGGGGCAAGTGGTCTGGGCAGAGTCTGAGGGGCAGCGGCCTTCTGGGGCCCCAGAGATCTTATGTGCCATAGCCCCTCTCTCCAGTGTGCCTGGCAAGGCTTATGGGCTAGCCCATGGATTAGCAGGAGAATCAGGGAACAGAGCCACTGGGCAGGCACCCCCAGGCACAAGGGCTGCCAGCCGGCCTGAGCCTCATCTGGAAGCCCACGGACTGGGCCTGGTGGTCTCAGTTCTGCTGCGATGCACCTGGCACAGTGCTGTGCACCTCTCTGCACCTGACAGAGCTGGGCACCTCTGTGCCTGGCATGGGGCCAGGCACCTCTTTGAACCTGGCAGGGGCTGGGCACCTCTTTGAACCTGGCACCGGGCTGGGCACCTCTCTGCACCTGACAGGGGTGGGCACCTCTCTGCCTGGTACAGGGCTGGGCACCTCTCTGCACCTGGCATGGGGTGGGCACCTCTGTGCACCTCTCTGAAGTGTTGCCCCCTCCCGGCAGGACAGTCTGCCCCAGCCAGCCACCTCATCCGTGTGGAAGGCAATAATCTCTCGCAGTATGTGGACGACCCTGTCACCGGCAGGCAGAGCGTCGTGGTGCCCTATGAGCCACCACAGGTAGGCCGGGAGCCAGGCTGTGCCCAGGGCCCTGCAGTCAGCCGTACGGGGTGTGGGGTCCCCTGAGGCAGCCCCCGTCCCTCCTCAGTTGGCTGATCTGCCCATCCCGCGGCGTCTGTCCGGGGCTCCCTGCTCTGTGTTAAGTGTGCGTCAGGGACTCCCTCACCCACACAGGCCCCACTGTGCACACCGGTGCTCTGGCCCCACATCCGCCTCAGGCCCTCTCAGGGCCTCAGTGTGCCCCGCTCCATAGTGGGGAGTGGGTCTTCAGCCTTGCCCTCCGTTGGTGCCCAACACTGCTTCTGGCTTGGGGCTCCCAGACACGGATTCAGGAGATGGGAGTTCCCTGCCCATTTAGACCCTGGACTGGCTGGGACAGAACCGAACCAGCAACAGTGCCTGAAGAGGTGGCAGATTCTATGAAGGGGGTTGAGGGATGGTGAAAAGACTCCTAGGCCAGGCCAGGGGCCCAGAAGAGGCGGCCTGCAGGAGGCTGAGGCTGGTCAGCAGGGCGGAGAGCCGGGAGGCCCCGCTGGACACCACGTGGGTGGGGGCTGCAGGGAACTGGGGGGCATGCAGGCTGGAGGGAAGGGGACATGGAGAGGCTGGGGGGTTTGACCTTTGGCACAAAGGCAGCAGAAGTTTCCGGGACACCATTCTGGAGCTGATGTGGGGCCCAACTGGTGTGAAAGGCTGGGGTAGAGGAAACAGAGGGTTTGAAGCTGCTGCAGGGTGGTGGGGCAGAGGCAGAACAGGTGAGGAGTGGGTACCAGGCCCCCAGGGAAAAGCAGGCAATGGCAGGCCTCTACCTTCCCTGTACCTGGTTCTGAGACCAGGCTCCATGCTGTACCCAGCCCCAGCCTCCCTCACCAGGTCCCATCCCTGTACCAGGCCCCCAGGACACCCCAGGCTCCTGTCCCTGTGCCCAGTCTCCAGGTCCTCCACAACCCTCTACCCTGTACCCAGGCCCCCTTCGAGGTCCCCATCCCACCATCCTCTAAGAGCAGCCCCTTATGTCAGCAGAACCAGGGCCCAGGAGGGCTCCCTGAAACCCATGTCCCACCCTCACCTGCCCCGGCCTGCCAGGAAGGCAGAGCTCTCTCGCCCCCTGGTGGCTGCCATGTGACAGCAGTTCTGAGAAAGGCCAAGATTTTCCCAAACCCCGAATGGCTTTTGTATTTGTCTCCAGGGTGATGTGAAAACTGCCCACATTGTGGTCTGGGGATACTCATTGATCAAGAGTTTTGGTTCACGGCTGGGCGCGGTGGCTCACGCCTGTAATCCCAGCATTTTGGGAGGCCGAGGTGGGCGGTTCACAAGGTCAGGAGATCGAGACCATCCTGGCTAACATGGTAAAACCCCATCTCTACTAAAAAACACACAAAAAATTAGCCAGGCGTGGTGGCAGGCACCTGTAGTCCCAGCTACTCGGGAGGCTGAGGCAGGAGAATGGTGTGAACCTGGGAGGTGCAGCTTGCAGTGAACCTGGGAGGTGGAGCTTGCAGTGAGCCTAGATCGTGCCACCGCACTCCAGCCTGGGCAACAGAACGAGACTCCGTCTCAAAAAAAAAAAAAAAAAAAAAAAAAAAAAAAAAAAAAAAAAACCAAAAAAAAAAAAACAGATTTTTGGTTCATGTCGCAGCTGTACTGCAAAATCCCTGGGAAACGGGAGTGTGCTGGGGGTGGGTTCGCTAGGGACAGCTCTGGTTCCTCTTTCTGCCCAGATGAGCCCACAGCATGCAACACACACATACGCCCCCAAAATCTGTGCAGGCACACACACTCACACCCAGCATCTGGGCTTGACCTCCAGCCTGTGTCAGGGGAGAAGGTTGGGGCAAACAGACCGCAGGACTCTGTGCTGCTCTGAGAGCAGAGACCAGGTCTGAGCCCTCCCAGAACCCAGAACCAGCCCAGTGCTTGGTGTTCAGTGATCTTCATGAATGGGTGGGTGGATGGGGTGAGTGGGTGGATGGGTGGATGGATGGATGGGTAGGTAAGCGGGTGGACGAGTGGGTGGATGGATGGATGGGGTGGTGAATGGGTGAATGGATGGGTGAACGGATGGATGAATGGGGTGGGTG
>NW_016807514.1:1924506-1935142 GCF_001698545.2 Rhinopithecus bieti | reverse complement strand
TGGATGGATGGATGGATGGGAGTGGGTGGTGGATGGATGGATGGAGTGGGTGGGTGGGTGGATAGATGGATTGATATTGAATGGATGGGTGGGTGGATGGATGGTTGGATAGATGGATAGATAATAAATGCGGGGGAGTGGATGGATGGATGGATGGGGTGGGTGGGTGGATAGATAATAAATGGAGGGAGTGGATGGATGGATAGATGCGTGGATGGATGGATGGATGGATGGATGGATGGATGGATGGATGGAGTGGGTGGGTGGGTGGATGGACTGATATTGAATGGATGGGTGGGTGGATGGATGGTTGGATAGATGAATAGATAATAAATGCTGGGGAGTGGATGGATGGATGGATGGAGTGGGTGGGTGGGTGGATGGATGGATGGATGGATGGATGGATGGATGAATCAATAGATAGATGGGTAAATGGATGGATGGGTGGATGGATGGGGTTGGTGGATGGATGGGGTTGATGGATGGATGGATGGATGGATGGATGGATGGATAGATGGGGTGGATGGGTGGATGGATGGATGGATAGATGGGGTGGGTGGGTGGATAGATGGATGAGTGGACAGATATACAGATGGCAAAAACTATAGAGCAGGGCACCCCCTGCCTACCTTGAGCCAGAACCAGACATGGAGCTGGGGCTGCCACCTTAGTGGATTGGGGATGCGTGCTGATGCTAGACCCCCTCTCCCTGCTCCCCCGTGTGCAGGTGGGGACAGAATTCACCACCATCCTGTACAACTTCATGTGTAACAGCAGCTGTGTGGGGGGCATGAACCGACGGCCCATCCTCATCATCATCACCCTGGAGACGCGGGAGTGAGTCCCGGGCACACGGGGTGGAGGTGGGACAGGGCTGGGCAGGCACGGCTGGGGGAGAAGGGGAGCTGTCATGGAGACCTGCATGCCGAGGCCAGCTTGGGGAAGAGACTGGGCTGTGCTGCTGGAGGAAGGGACTGCCCTCTGGCCTGAAGGGCCTGCCTGGGCAGGAGCTGGGCCTTTGGAGGGAGGCGGGAGTCCTGGGCGAGGTCTCAGGGCAGCCTCCCAGCTTTGAGCCTCTGGCTCCCTCTGGTGGGAACACTCGCTGCCGGCACTGGGTGCTCCACGGTGACTCAGGACTCTCAAGGCCGGTCCTGCAGGGTCCGAGGTGGGCAGGGAAGGTGGGCAGGTTGAGGGTGGGCAGGATTGAGCTCACAATTCTGGCTGTGCCCACCCGACAGTGGGCAGGTGCTGGGCCGCCGGTCCTTTGAGGGCCGCATCTGCGCCTGTCCTGGCCGCGACCGAAAAGCCGATGAGGACCACTACCGGGAGCAGCAGGCCTTGAATGAGAGCTCTACCAAGAACGGGGCTGCCAGCAAGCGCGGTGAGCAGCCGGCCAGGGGGAACTGGATGCTGTGGGAGGGGAAGGGGACACGGGGCTGCCAGCAAGCGTGGTGAGCAGCCAGCCGGGGGGAACTAGATGCTGTGGGAGGGGAAGGGGACACGCTGGCAGGACACAGTGCGAGCCCATGCCCCAGGGACAGGGCCAGCCCCTGAACGGCCCCCCAGACCCAGAATCCTCCCTGACGGAGCCTGAGAGCAGCCCCCAAATAAGTCGCTTGTCCTGAGGTGGCCAAGGGCACCTCAAAGGCCTGGGTGGCACTGCAGGTTTGCCCATCCCTGTGGGCTGCTCACCACTGGACCCACCTGAAGAATCTATTGGCCCCAAGGGTGGGGCAGGTCTCCCTCCTCCCGGAGGGTGGCTTCACCCCACCTGCCCTGCCTGGCCTTCCAGCCTTCAAGCAGAGCCCCCCTGCCGTCCCCGCCCTGGGTCCCGGCGTGAAGAAGCGGCGGCACGGAGACGAGGACACGTACTACCTGCAGGTGAGTGTGTGCTCCCGTACAGCGGCCGGGAGACCTGCCTCGCCTCTGTCGTCTGCTGAGCCCAGGCTGGGCCATGGGGAGAGACCCTGGAGACCATGGTGGAGGGGGCGGGAGGCACCCAGCCCTGAGTGAGAGGGTCCAGAGGGCAGAACCTGCTTGCAAGAGCCAGACCAGCAGGGCCCAACTGCAGGGCATCCCTGAGAGTCCCCTCAGCCCCAAAAACCCAGTGTCATGCCATTTACAATGAAGCCATGTGTACATAGCACAGGTGGGGTGGTGCGGAGTCCACCGGGGTAGAAGTTCAGCAGGAATCCAGGACTCTAACGTTGGCCAGGACCCGTGGCCATGGACCCCCTGAGTGTGCCTCTCACATGTGGCCTCCAACAGGTGAATTGAATCGGCACAGGCTTGGCTAGGATTCGTCTTCCATGATGTAAGCTTTCAGTTTTTTGAGCTCCAGAATGAGCCCCAGCTGGGGCCGGTGGCTCATGCCTGTAATCCCAGCATTTTGGGAGGCCAAGGTGGGTGGATCACTTGAGCCCAGGAGTTTGAGACCAAAGTGGGCAACATAGCGAGAACCCCATCTCTACAAAAATTAGCTGAGTGTGGTGGTGGCATGCACCTGTAGTCCCAGCTACTCAGAAGACTGAGGCAGAAGGATCACCTGAGGGCAAGAGGATTGCTTGAGTCCAGGAGTCCAAGGCTGCAGTGAGCTATGATGATGCCACTGCACTGCACTCTAGCCTGGGCAACAGAGCAAGACTCTGTTTAAAGAAAGGAAGGAGAGAGATACTTGGTTTAAAAAAAAAAAAAAAAAAAAACAGTATCTGTTGGTGGGGGAGGAAAAGGGAGGCTTAGGGACCACAAGGAGCAGGCATGGTTCTTGGGGACAGACCTGCCCACTGAGTCATGGGCTCTGGTTAGACCTGCTTCTTGGGAAGAGGAAAGAAGGTCAAGGGATCCTGAGCCTCTGGGGTGCCGGGGAACCCCCACAAAGGACAGATGCTTTGCCAAGCCCAGGTCCTCCTGAGGCTGCGGCCGCCCGCCTCCCTCCCACGGGGGTCTGGGGCATGTGGGCAGAGCATCTGCTCCTCTGTGCTCAGGTGCGAGGCCGGGAGAACTTCGAGATCCTGATGAAGCTGAAGGAGAGCCTGGAGCTGATGGAGTTGGTGCCGCAGCCGCTGGTGGACTCCTATCGGCAGCAGCAGCAGCTCCTACAGAGGCCGTGAGTCAATCCCAGCCCACCATCGGTGTGGGGAAGCTCATGGCTCAACCCCGCAGGAGAAGGCCAGGAGGACCAGCAACCCCTCCAGAAGGCATCATCTGCCAGGGACAGGCAGCAGGGTCCAGAGCTCAGGGGCCCACCCCACATCTCCTCCTCCAGGAAGCCTTGTGGGACTTGGGGCTGCCCTGGGACCCTAGGTCATGGCCCTTGCTATGCCTCTGCCACTGAGGGGTCTTGTAAATGTCTGCTGGGTGGAAAGGCCAGGAGGGGTGGCCAGAGTGACCATGACCCACTAAGACCAGAGGCCAATTCCAGTGGCACAGGTCATCCCCCTGCCTACCGGCCCCGCCATGGCCAGTGTCCTTCTCAGGAGCAGGCCCAGTGGCTGTGCATGGCCATCCTCCAGCCACGCTCTGACATCAGAGGAGGACAAAGCCACTCTCTGACCTCAGAGTCTCCACCCATTCGCAGCATGGGGGCATCGCGGGTGTGGGTGGTTGGTGGGCACAAGGCTGCCTTGCTTCCCACCCATGCAAGCCATTGCTTCTGAGCAGGAGTCACCTACAGTCCCCATCCTACGGGCCGGTCCTCTCGCCCATGAACAAGGTGCACGGGGGCATGAACAAGCTGCCCTCCGTCAATCAGCTGGTGGGCCAGCCTCCCCCGCACAGCTCGGCAGCTACACCCAACCTGGGGCCTGTGGGTGAGTCCCTTGGGCAGTGGGGGCCCATGGGCAGGGCGGGGAGGCCCACTGGGGGCGCCTGGCTCAGGGTACTCCACCCAGCTCGGGACCCAGGGCAGGTGTCTCTGTGGCTGGCTCCTTCCAGCGGTTCTACCCTCTGGGCAGGAGGCGCAGCCACGGACAGCCCTCTCTGCCCACTCCTGGCTGTGGGCGGTGGAGGGGGCATGGTTAAGAGCGTGGAACCCACACACCTACACCACCTCTTGGCAGGCAAGGAAGCTTGCGGAAGGCTCTTAACATTACACAGCCTGTTTCCCCATCAGCAAATGGCCACAGAAGTACCAGGCTCACTCCTTGTGAGGATTAAATGGTGCAAGACCTCCTCAGGGACCCCAGCACAAGCTGGGGGCTCCATTGGATAGAGTTTGGGCCCCCTTCCCCTGGAAGGTCCTCATGTGGGCAGGACCAGGCATGATCCCAGTGCTGCCAGCAAGCACCCCCAGGTGTTTCTTGAGGCCCCGGGATGCGGCGAGCACTCCAGTGCCAGCTGTGATTGCTCTTACGACCCCGTGCCTTGTGGGCACAGTCATCGCCGTCCCTACTAGGCGGGGCGAGGACACAGGGCCCCAGGTGTTCAGCCCTTGCTCAAGCCTCCAGCTGGCTGGAGTGATGCCAAGGCCTTGGGGTGGCTCCCCTGGTGTCCAGAGGTGTCTGGAGCCTGGGTGGAGCCTGCACCGGGATGCCTGGCCTGGCTGCCCTGAATGCCCCACCTGCTTCTCACCCAGGCCCTGGGATGCTCAACAACCATGGCCACGCAGTGCCAGCCAACGGCGAGATGAGCAGCAGCCACGGCGCCCAGTCCATGGTCTCGGGGTCCCACTGCACTCCGCCACCCCCCTACCACGCCGACCCCAGCCTCGTCAGGTGTGTGGGCTGCCGAGGGCCTAAGCATGCGCTGTCACCCTGTCCGTTCCCCTCTGTCCTTCTGGCCATGTCAGCTGCCCTGCCCCACCCTGTGTGCTCACCACTCGCAACCCCAGATCAGACAGGCGGGTGGGGACAGTCAGGCTAGGAGCATCGAAGATGCTGGGGAAATGGTCCACTTAGAGGAAAAACACAAAAAGCCGGGTCTTCACTGACCTGTCCCCAGCTGAGCCCGTCCCCTCCCCGAGGGATGCCATGGCCACCTGTGGGCTGGAGGGAGACAGTGACAGTCTCCGCCCCAGCCAGGCCACTCCCAGAGATGAGGGCTCGCACAGCCCTGTGCTGGGAAGCTAATGGTGCTTCCTTTTTCAAATTCTCTCTGCAGTTTTTTAACAGGATTGGGGTGTCCAAACTGCATCGAGTATTTCACGTCCCAAGGGTTACAGAGCATTTACCACCTGCAGAACCTGACCATCGAGGTAACCCCCGGGCGACCCCCGCTCCGCACAGGCAGTAGCTGGAGGGGCCCCTGAACAGAGGGCAAAGAGCCTTCTCTTCCTTGCTCTCGTGGCTGGGAAACTTGGAAACCCTCTCCCAGGGGCAAGCAGATGTGATGACTTGACTCTTGAGAGCTCAGGCAGGCACAGCCAGGCAGGCGGCTGGTGGCGCAGGACACAGGCCCAGGCCTCCAGATGCTGAATTGGTCATTTGGGCCTTTTCGGGCTCCCAGCAGCCAGTGTGCCTTTGATTTTAGGGGATGGGCTGTTTCCAAGGCACAAAGAACAGAAGAATGTAAGGCCCTGAGGGAGTCAGTCCAGTTCAGCGCCATTTACACCCGGAGGAAAGGGGACCCGGGGAAGCCAAGCGCCTGACCCAAGGCCACACAGCTCTTGGCACCTGTGGGAGCTGATCGCAGGCACCATGATTAAACAGCCACGACTTGTCTTTGGGTTAAGTGAGACCAGCGGTGCACAAAGCCTGCTCCTAGCCTAGGACAGTGTGAACCACAAGACACTGTCAGGCAAGGAAGAGCAAGCCCTCTGCCGGAAACCCGCCCCCAACCAGTGCCACGGCCCAGGTCCAAGGACCGTCCCAGACCATCCCCAGCCTGGGGCTGCAGACAGAGATGAGGGTCAGTGCGAGCTGGGGCCAGCTGCTCAGCCTAACTGTCCCTCGTGCAGAGGGTGGCCTCATCTGTGTCCACTAACCGCCCTCCCTGCAGCCTGTCCCCAGTACGCTGAGCCAGCTCCAGGTCACATGTTAACCCTTGCCTCCCCTGCATGTGTGTGCTTCGTGTGGTGCCTAGAGGGTGCTGGGAGCTCATGGATGAGCTGGGGGTCTGCTCCGGGGGGCTGGGACATGGAGCCCAAGGAAGGCTCTGCCCTGAGGCAGGGAGGCAGTTCCTCCCCCAGGGCCAGGTAGATAGATGCTCAGGGAGCTCCATGTCTAACGCTCCGAGCCCTGGTGGGCTCTCCCCTCCCCCGTGCCCCTCTCCTGCCTACTCTGGTTGGGGGTGTGGGGCCAGGGTGTGGTGTGGCCAGACCTCCAGGCCCAGGGCGGCCCTCCCTGCTCTCCCTGTTCCCACTGCCCCCTGCCCCTAACGCGCCGGCCTCTCGCAGGACCTGGGGGCCCTGAAGATCCCCGAGCAGTACCGCATGACCATCTGGCGGGGCCTGCAGGACCTGAAGCAGGGCCACGACTACGGCGCCGCGCAGCAGCTGCTCCGCTCCAGCAACGCGGCCGCCATCTCCATCGGCGGCTCCGGGGAGCTGCAGCGCCAGCGGGTCATGGAGGCCGTGCACTTCCGCGTGCGCCACACCATCACCATCCCCAACCGCGGCGGCCCCGGCGCCGGCCCCGACGAGTGGGCGGACTTCGGCTTCGACCTGCCCGACTGCAAGGCCCGCAAGCAGCCCATCAAGGAGGAGTTCACGGAGGCCGAGATCCACTGAGGGCCCGGCCCGGCCAGGGCTTGTGCCACCGCCCAGAGACCCAGGCCGCCTCCGCTCTCCTTTCTGTGCCCAAAACTGCCTCAGGGCGCAGGGCCTCCAGGCTGTGCCCCGGGAAAGGCAAGGTCCGGCCCATGCCCAGGCACCTCACCCGCCCCAGGAGAGGCCCAGCCACCAGAGCCGCCTGCGGACAGCCTGAGTCACCTGCAGAACCTTCTGGAGCTGCCCTAGCGCTGGGCTTGCGGGGCAGGGGCCGGCCCACTCTCAGCCCTGCCACTGCCGCGCGTGCTCCATGGCAGGCGTGGGTGAGGACCGCAGTGTCGGCTCTGACCTCCTCCAGGCCTCATCCTAGAGACGCTGTCACCTGCCGACCAAGAAGGTCCTTCCAGAGGAAAGAATCCTCTTCGCTGGTGGACTGCCAAAAAGTATTTTGCCACATCTTCGGTTCTGGAGCGTGGTGGGCAGCCAAGCGACTGTGTCTGAAACACCACGTACTTTCAGGGAATGTCCCTAACTGCCTCTTGCCTGTGCCGGGGGCTGGGGACTCTCTCTGCTGGACTTGGGAGTGGCCTTTGGCCCCAGCACACTGTATTCTGCAGGATTGCCTCCTTCCTGCCCCTAACAACAACCAAAGTGTCGCTGAAATTGGAGAAAACTGGGGAAGGCGCAACCCCTCCCAGGTGTGGGAAGCATCTGGTACCGCCTCAGCCAGTGCCCCTCAGCCTGGCCACAGTCGCCTCTCCTTGGGGACCGCTGGGCAGAAAGGGACAGCCTGTCCTTAGAGGACCGGAAATTGTCAATATTTGATAAAATGATACCCTTTTCTACACAGTGGGTCAGCTTTTTTTTTTTTTTTTTTTTTTAAACTTCCTTCCTCAACATTCGCTTTCCAGCTCAACCTAGCGCCCATGAGCCGGGCTGCCGAAGCTGAGTGAGAAGCCAGGTGGGCGGGACTTGTCCCCAGGAAGGCCGGGTGGGGAGGAAGCCTAGAGGGAACACTGGGAAGGGCAAGTTCACAGGAACGCTCTGCCGTGGGAGCAGCTCCTCCCTTGCCGCCGCCACCTTCTCTACCACTGCGAGGTCCAGAGGGCAATACTTTCTCTTCCAAGCAGCGGCAGTCAGGGAACAGACTGAGAGGTAGGTGCGGGGGGCGTCCAGGCCTTCGTGGAGCACCCCAGGGAGTTAGTGGGCCCCAGAGAGGCAGTGTCTGCACAGGCCCCTACTGGGGCCACCTCCATCCACGAGGAGCAGCCTGAGCCTTGGTGGCTGGAGCTTGACGGTCCCGGAGCACAGTTCCAGGGCAAGGAACCAGAGCCCCCAGGGAGCCTCACAGGTGTGACAACGCCCTTCATTCCAGGCAGGTGGGCCAATGGAGAGTAGTGAGCAGCCAAGTGACTGTGTCTGAAACACCATGTATTTTCAGGGAATGTCCCTAACTGCACCTTGCCTGTGCCGGGGGCTGGCGACGCTCTCTGCTGGACTTGGGAGTGGCCTCTGTTCCCAGCACACTGTATTCTGCAGGACCGCCTCACTCACGTAAGCTGAGACACCACCCAGAGTGCAGGCTGCCTGGCCCCTTCTGAGACAGCTAGCTCCACACCCCCTGCCTAGGGTATGTGTGGCATCAGCTCCTAAGAGCTAGGAGCTTCCCCCACTAACATCTCCCAGAAGCAGTTAAGCCCCCCAGGGCACGGCAAGGTTAGACACAGCCCCCATCCCCAGATCAGGACTCCATCTTGCTAAGTGGCATCACCGTCACCAGCCTCCCCTTATTTAAAAGCAGTGACTGGTGTTGCCACAGGTGCCTGGTCTACGAAGACGCAGGCATCCCTCTCCCACACTGTCCACCTCCCCGGGGGCCACTGACAGCACAGCTGCCTGGGTGCATGTTTGTGGGGGCAGCAAGAACGGGGCTGCTGGCTGTCAGGGGATCTGGCTGCAGCCAGGGCGAGAGCCTGGCCCTTCCTTCTAGCTCCTTCTAGCCGAAGGGCAGGCTCTGGCTGCTCAGCTTCTAGGGTTCCATCTCCCTAGAAAGGTGCCCACACCCAGGGCATCCGTCAGTAGGGGCAACAGCAGCGGACTCAGGGCTTTCCCAGGGTGGCGCAGCCACCCCAGCTGCATGTCACCTCAACTCTCCATCTTATTGCCATTTCGTAGATGAGGAAGCTGAGGCCAGAAAGGCTAAGACCCGTGCCCCAGGCATCACGCCCATCTCTTGGGGGCTGAGCACTGCTACCCGAGTCCACCTCCTGAAGCCCCACTCTGCCCCATGCTCCACTTCTAGAGCCGCAGGGGCCCATCCCAACACTCGGGGTTCCCGAGCCCGGCACGGATGCGCTTCAGTTCCAGGGGGTTGTTGATTTGTTTCTTAGGCATGTTCCCTGTCCACCCTGAGTCCAGTGAGGCTGTCCTAAGAGCCCCTGTAGTGTGCTGCTGGGGTGGGGCGGGTGGCACAGAGCAGGGACAGGCCCAGAGGCAGCTGTCACTGGAACCCCAGCCAGACGTCCAAGGAAGCCGGTCAGAACACGGAGCAGCCAGATGGCCCCAGCCGCACCTGTACAGCAAGCCCGCACAGCCTCCTTGCGCTGGAGAAGCAGTTGTCAAAGTAAATAGAGTCGAGACTTTGCTGTGGTTAGGAGAAAGTGCAAATTCCCAGGAACAAGAATCCTTTAAGCGATGTTTTTTATACAACCAAACAAATCAACAAATAAATCTTGAAGACAGATGGTTTTCCCAGCAGTGCAGGGGTAGGAGGGAGGCTGCTGGCACTCCTGGAGCCGAGGGGGACGGGCAGTGGTCCTGAGTCTGCTCAGAGAGGCCAGGCAGAAGGAGCTCACCAGGCAGGTCAGCTCACGTCTGTCCGAGTCACTCTGGTCAGAAACAGCGACTCTCCCCCATTCCCCCAGTGTTCCCACCAGGCCTGGGCTGCTGGGAAGCCCTTACTGTACCCAGGGGCCTGACTCACAGTATCCTGGCACAGAGACACCTGTCACTCGGAACAGTCAGTGTCTCCAAAGCACAAACATCCACTCCTCTGTTACCAGTTAAAGCACTTTAATGCTTTAGGGTGGACACGCGACCCCATCCGTGTGTCTGTGTGGGCTGGTGCTTCTCCGAGCAGTATTAACGGACGCCCTCCAATGACGTAACAACTGTTTTTGTTCATGTAATCTTGGGAAAATGTGTTATTTTTTTAGCTGTGTTTCGGTGGGGATTTTTGTTTTTGTAACATAATAAAGTGTACGTTCCAATGACTGGTTCTCATGACTAAACCTCCATCTCCGAGGGGCTCAGACAAACAGGGCGGCTCCTCACAGGCGGGAAGCCTGTGGCCTCTGCGGCCGGCCCTGGCAGCCCACCAGAGTTTCTCTGTGTCGTGAGTCTGATGGGTCCCTGGGGTGTCCCTCTGCCCTGTGCCTCGGAGGACCTACGGGCCAAGCCAAGTAGCCTCATGGGACTGACCGGGCCTCTCAGGCCTCCTAAAGTGCAGGCCCATGAGCCCTCATCCAAGCCCTGTGGAGCCCAGGCTTTCTGGACTTGAGCTAGGCCAAGCAGGGTCTCCAGGTGTCACAGACACCCACACAGAACGCACTCTCGTTTCTCAGCAAAACCTAAGGAAACAAAAGGCAGCAGAGAGCCTCGTGCTGGCTCAGGCCAGGCTAAGACCAGAGGGCTTCGTTTCAGTTCTCTTGGTTCCCAGGTTTCTTGGTTTCAGACTTGTGAACAGTGACTAGGGTCCTGTCACAGCAAAAATAAGGCTCTAGAAATCTCTTCAACCTCGAAGGAGGCCTCAGTCTTTTTAGAAATTGGCCTTACACAAAGACAGAAAGGACCAAGGCAAGAGGAGAGATGCTGCTAGGAAGCTCCGCTGAGTTCCCCCACAGGTGAGGTGCAGGTGAGGTGAGGCGCAGGTGACGCGAGGCGCAGGTGAGGCGAGGCGCGGGTGAGGCGAGGCGCGGGTGAGGCGAGGCGCGG
>NW_016807514.1:1912364-1922438 GCF_001698545.2 Rhinopithecus bieti | reverse complement strand
TGAGGTGAGGCGCGGGTGAGGTGAGGTGAGGCGCGGGTGAGGTGAGGCGCGGGCGAGGTGAGGCGCGGGTGAGGTGAGGCGCGGGCGAGGCGAGGCGCGGGTGAGGTGAGGTGAGGTGCAGGTGACGCACCATGCCTGGCCTTGGCCCCCCCTTCCTGGCTAGTGCTTACCCCCTTCCCTAGGCTCTTACCTGTCCCCACATCCACCAGGGAGGGCTGGGCGGCGGTGGGCCCACCCCCTCACAGCCACAGAACTCTGGATCACCAAAGTGCTGAGGCCTCAAACTAGACAGGAAGTGGAGGGATTCGGGATGTCCCCTCGGCAAGAGGGTGCCATGTAGGGCGTAGAAACGGGGACTCTAAAACGCCCTTTCAGGAGTGGACACAGAAATGTGAGCGCTTTAGCACAAGGGTGAGTTTGAATATCTTTGTTTAAAAGGTTATTTGTTCAAGTATAGCATGAGAAACACAAGCCATTATTTTCAAATATATAAAAACATCTCCAGTAGGTTCCACACAGAATTTTGGAAAGCTAAGCTGGACTCGGAACAGCTCTGCTGCTCCCCAAGGCACTACCCTTCGAAGGAAGGTTTCCACCACCTGGCTGCAAAACGGAAAGGAGAAGGCCTGTTTCTAAAAGGTCTCCACCTCTTTGGGCAGAAAACAGCAGCCGTTCATTCCTGCGCTCACATCCGAAGAGGAAGCCTAGATTCAGGCGACAAGACCAGAATATGGGTTTCTCATACCACACACATATACTTCCTATTTCTCTGGAATGGTGCTGTGTCATTACTATGCACAAAATCAGATTCTTCAAGAAAATTGTTTTTTAGGCCGAGCACGGTGGCTCACGCCCGTAATCCCAGCACTTTGGGAAGCCGTGGCAGGTGGATCACGAGGTCAGTAGTTCGAGACCAGCCTGGCCAACATGGTGAAACCCCGTCTCTGCTAAAAATACAAAAATTAGCCAGGCGTGGTGGCGCATGCCTGTAATCCCAGCTACTCAGAAGGCTGAGGCAGAAGAATCACTTGAACCCGGGAGGCGGAGGTTGCAGTGAGCCGAGATTGCACCACTGCACTCCAAACTGGGTGACAGGGCGAGACTCCGTCTCAAAACAAACAAACAAAAAATGTTTTTAAATACTGGTGTAATTACCCCAAAAAAGGCCTAAGGAGGCCTGCAGTCTGCCTCATGCATGTGACATTTAGTCTTAACAGCTTCGCCAGCCCTCGGCCCTGTTTGCCACAGAAAAGCTGAAACCGCAGGTTTCTGGGTCAACTTAACACTGTCCAATCCCTGACCTGCCCTCTTCCCGAGACAGCCAACCAGGGGCCTCCGAGGCCCTGCCAAGGGAACTCTGACCGGAAGAGCATCTCTGCGGCCGGCGCGCAACACAAAACAGCTAAGCAAGCCCAACTTGTGTCCTCGGTCTGAAGTCACATCCTGAAAAGTCTGGTCACACCAGAAATGAAACATACATGGTTTCCCAATGCTTCCCGTTCTGAGTCTCCAGTGAGGACAACATCGCCAGAAGGTTCTGTCTCCCTCTCTCAGTAACAGTGAGAAGAAAAACAGGCAACTGGATATTGGGCAAGATCTTGGCTCCAGCTTCGAGTTGGTTCATGGAGCTTCTGTCTTCACCACAGAGGCCTCTGCTGAGTTGCAGGGCAGGTCCACAGCTGACCAGCTCCACCACGACTGCGCCGCGGCCGCGGCCGCCCGGAAGGCCCTGGGGAACTGCTCTTTGGCGATTTCAGGAGGTTCCTTCCCTGCACATTTGCACAGATTCAGGATAAAACCCAACACATCGGAGCCAGACAGTATTCTTGTTGGGACATGTGAAGAAGCCACTGGCCTCGGGGTGGGACAGTGGTCCCAGAGAGACCCACCCACCTCTCTTGGACAAGCCCGACCCAGGTTCCGGAATTCTGTTCCACCTCCCTGGTTCCCAGTCACCCCCAGGACTGACAGAGGGTAGAAGGTGTCCTATCTTCCAGGACACGTGATATCCACTAGATCGCAGGAATTCAGAAGCAGTCATCATTTTATAAACCTCGGAGTTCAAGATTTCTTAGGACATGTCAGGCAACATGGTACATGCACAGAACCCCAAAGGAGCATCTCTCAGAATCTTCCTCAAGTACAAGCAACGCAAATGATCACTGAGATAGACAATTTCAAATCTGAACCCAGCATCTGGAATGCAATTTTCCACCTGAAATTGGCATATCATCTGCACTGACTGCAGCCTGGAAGGCATGTACCCATTGAGCATCGGGACATCCCAGGTTCCTCCTCAGAATGTCACCCACCTTTAAGGGTTCTGACAAAGTGTCTGAAGAGCTCTCGATACAAGTCCTGATAGCGGCTAGTCTGGGTCTGGGAGCCGAGGGACAGGGACGTGCCCTGCCCGGTGATGCCCAAGGGATTCTGATTCTCCATCTGCAGCGCGCCTTGGGACCCACGCACCTGGGAGCCATTGCAAGACAGGAGTGAACCAGGCCGAGCACGGGAAGTGGGGAGGGGAAGGGGATGACTGAACACCACCAGGGCTTTTGCTGGTGGGGGTGGGGCGGGCAGGTGACACATGACACAGGCCTTCCAGGACCATCATTATCACTTCCCATGGCACACTGTGACCAACACCGGCTTTCTGTGTAACGGCCAAGGAAGCACAGGCTTCTGTAGAGCAACAGCCAATGTAAAGGAAAGCCACCATCACAAAACAGCTCCTGAGGCCCAGAGGCCAGGGAGCGAACTCTCTTCAAAACCTGGAAGACGTGACTCTCAGCAGAAAATTAAAACAAATATTTACTGAGCACTGACTATGCACAAGGTGTGCTGCATATGCTCTGACTGGGGATGGCCAGGTGATGACCTCTATTTAACCAGCAGGATCAACCTGGCTGATGACCTCTATCTAACCCGCACAATCAACCCAGCTGAGGGTGGCCGGGTGACAACCTCTATCTAACCCGCACAATCAACCCAGCTGAGGGTAGCCAGGTGACGACCCCTATCTAACCTGCACAATCAACCCAACTGAGGGTGGCTGGGTGACGACCTCTATCTAACCCACACAATCAACCCAACTGAGGGTGGCCGGGTGACGACCCCTATCTAACCCGCATAATCGACCCGGCTGACGACCTCTATCTAACCCAGAGAATGAACCCAGCTTTTCACAGTGGACTGGCGAGGGGTGGAAAAGGGCAGGGGGTCACCTCCAATCTCTAGTCACAGGTCTGTACGGTGCTGGCTGACGTCCACGCTGACCACAGCCCCACAGGGAAACTTCATGCTGATCATAACAGTATCTGCATCTTTTAAGGCAGCCATATCTAAGCAGAAGAAAACTTTAGATGATACAAAAGTTAATTTAGCCAAATTATAAACTGCTTTGTTTGGTTTTTTGAGAGAGTCTTGTCCTGTCGCCCAGGCTGGAGTACAGTGGCACGATCGTGGCTCACTGCAACCTCTGCCTCCCGGGTTCAAGCAATTCTCCTGCCTTAGCCTCCCAAGTAGCTGGGATTACAGGCGTCCACTATCACACCCAGCTGATTTTTTTGTATTTTCAGTAGAGACGGGGTTTCACCATATTGGCCAGGCTGGTTTCGAACTCCTGACGTCAAGTGATCCCGCAGCCTCGGCCTCCCAAAGTGCTAGGATTACAGTGCTAGGATTACCACCACATCCGGCCTGAACTCACTGCTTTAACTGAAGCAGTGGACGAAAGGCATAGCCAAGCAGTTTCACAGAAACTTGTCCTTAATAGAAAATTAACTCTAAATTGTTCCAAAATGGGTCCCTGAGAGGCATGGGGACGCTGCCCAGCAAGCGGTCCAGTTCTGTGTGTGCTAAGCTTCCGCGGCACCGGCAGTCCTGGGCCCGGGCACCTTCTGGACCCTGGGGGTACCGCCATGAGCCTAGCAGAGCCAGTCCCCATGTCCCCACCTGGGGAGCAGGCCCCAGACAGGTACTCGTCTGGCCTTCTGAGGAAGAGCGAGAAGTGGACAAGAGGACAGTGGGGTTGCGGGGGGTGGTACCTGTAGGCCTGAGGCAGGAGATGAGGGTCTGGAGGCAGGGAACCTAAGGCTGTTTCCCAACAACTACCTTGAACTATATTGAAGGGAAAGCCCTGACTTTACACTCCTAAGTAACAAAAGGACCAGAGGCTACTGCCTTTGCAAACCCCCTCACCTTTTCTGCCTGGCAGATGGGAAACTGGCTGTCTGCAACAAATCAGACTGACTGCGGGTCAGGTCTTCGTTTGCGACTTTGTGACTTCAGTTCAGCCTCTGAATGGTCGCGCCCGGTCCACACCAGTCAGACTGACTGCAGGCTGAGCTCTAGTTTGCAAACAAGGATAACTTTGTAACTTCGCCCTAGCCTCTGACTGGTTGCTTTCTGCAACCACTTCATTGACATGAGGTGAGCATGAAGTGGCCAGTGGGAAACTTCTAGCGGGTATTTGGGTCCCAGAAGATTCTGCATCCAGGCCCTAGAGCTGCTGCTCGGGCCACTCCCACACTGTGGAGTGTGCTTCATTTTCAATAAATACCTGCTTTTGTTCTTTCGTTGCTTCATCCTTTCTTTGCTTTGCTGGGTGTTTTGTCCAATTCTTTGTTCAAAACACCAAGAACCTGGACAATGTGCAGTCAAGACCCTCGACTGGTGACAGGCCCGCGGGGTCGGTGGAGACCATGGCCTCCACCTGTGCTCTGGAGCGCTCAGAGCAGGCAGGCACCTGGTCCAACTGAGGTCTTACGGAGAAGAGATTGCAGGCAGATGGCCACAGCCAGGATGAGGACATGGCTGGGATCGGGGCGGTGGCCAGTGGAGCAGGGTGGGTGGGTGAACTCTGGGCGGATGGGGGAGGTGGTGCCAAAAGGGGGTGCTGACGAGACAGAGTGAAGCGGGTGCTGAGAGGAGTCAGCGCTGGCACCAGCTGGGCCTGGACTTGCCCGAGTACACAAAGGGTGGTGTCAGGGGCGCCACGTCAGTCCTGGTCCAAGCCTCAGGACGTCTGAGTGTTTCAGCTTTGGTGCCCTGAGGCCATCGAATGTGTGGCCATGCTGCTGTGGGGACCCGAGGAGGCATGGGGGTGACTCAGAAGAGAACCCAGGTGACAGCGGGGCCCGGCCCTGTGACCCTGGTGGGGCTGTTCCAGGCAGGCCGCTGACCACCTGGCTGTAGTCACATGAGTGACCACTGGGCAGACCAAAAGAGGGACTCCAGCCAAGCCCAGTTCAAGCTGCAAAATCCTAACTACCCAGTGGCTGTTGTTTCAAACCATGATGTGTGTGTGGTGTGTCATAAAACAACAGATAACCTGTCCTCTGCAGCAGCCCTCAGGACCCACCCTGAGCTTCTGCTGCCAGGCCACGACCTGAGAACCAGCACCCCCAGCCCCGCCTTCACCTGGAGCTCACTGATGATCCCCTAACCTGTGTGCATCCCCGTCTGCTGTGCTTCCAGACTGGCTGTTTATTCACCTTCGCAACCTTAGAAACTATAGGGGGCCTGTCACATCGCAGGGGCTGGAGAAGTGGTTACTAAAACAGTGACTCTCAAAGTTCATCAAATATGAAATACTTCCTGCATGATGCCTTTCAACCTCGGGAAATGCCTGAGGGGTTCAGTGACGTGACCATTTAGTCATCTTTTTTACATGTGCTCCATGTTACTTTATCTACTCCCCAGAGCTGAGAGTCAGGGAGGAATTCTGAACAGGGGCCCCAGCCTGTGCTACATTTCAGCCAGTCTCGGTGCCACAGGAGCACGTTGCAACAGTGAAGCCCACTCTTACCTGGGCAGAAGGCATGTCCCAGAGAAAACACAGTGTCCGGAGTGGCCTCCCCCAGCAACATGCATGTGGCATCCACGTCGTGCACAGCAGTGTTGTAGAAAATCCCACCTGGACAGAAGGGAGGGTGAGCTCTGGCTTCTGGTCTTGAGGGAAGCTACTGGCGAGAAGCACCGGAGGTTTCTGGATCACAGGGAACCACGTGACATGGACACAGCCGCCACAACGCCATGCATTCCCCCAACAACGCGGATGCCCACCTGCCCTCTTTAGGGAAGCCGGAGAGGCTGCTGGGAACAGGCTGCTGATGGCGGTGATCCCGTGGATCCTCCCCAGGGGCCAACACAACTTTTGTTGTGTTGGTTTTGTTTTGTTTGTGTTTGTGGCCAACACAAACTTGCTTGTGCAAGAACTGGAACGCCGGATCAAAGCGCCTAGGAGAGGAGCTGGGAAACGAGGCGGGCAAGCCCATTCCCCGAAGCCCATTCTCCCTGCGACGCGTGGGCACGGGTGCAGACGTCACCTCAGCCAGCCGAGCTCCTGAAGCCAAATTTGACACCAGAGTCCCTTCTGGGCCACGTCCCTCAAAGCCCTCATGAAAGCAGGTAAACTGATGCTCACGACAGCCATTGTGCCCCGGGCAGGAGCCAGGGCAGGAAGCAATCAACGCTCCACCAAGAGCACTTCAAACACCAGGCCCTGCCGCAATGACCTATCTATTTCCTCATTTCTCATCTGTCTTCCTCTCCAGATGGTAAGCTCCATGCGGCAAAGGCCACGCTGCCTTACTCACCAACAGATGCCAACCCAACAAGGTGCCAGCAACCAGGGGCCACCCAGACTCCAGTCAGTGGCCAGTAATGTCACCCATATAATCTGCGGTTTGCAGACGATGGAACTGCACAGGAAGTTCTCCGAGGCGCCCACATCACCAAGCTGGCACTTGGCAGAGACATAACTGAGAACCAGCAGGACCCACTCAAAATCTGCACCCCTGCACACCCCGCTGTCGTCAGGGCTTCAGAACAAGACCAGCAAATGAGAAAAATCAGTGGCAATACCTATTTCCCTCTTCTGGAAATGAGAATCTCATTTAGAGATTGCGGGTTCGCTTTTTTTTTTTTTTTAAAGTACCCTGAGTATTTTGCATAGTTTTATTTTAAAATGAAGGAAAAAAATCACAAGGAAACTGTCCTTACTTGTAAAATCCGCAGACCAAAGGCTTTCCACGTCTGTCGGCTTCGTCGAAGCAGGACTGGGCAGCCTGACAATTCAAACTCGGCAGCCTCTTGCAAAGCACCCCCTTCCCTGGAAATCGTAAAATGAAAACCAAGAGGTCACAGCTCCGAAAAGAGAGCATCACAGACCAAAAGTCCCAACTTGCCCCTAAGCCTGGTAGCTGCCATTCAGATTCTCATTCCTGGTGACAAAATGAGTCAGGCACACTAACAGGATGGCCCAAGGCAAGGAGAACACATTCATCTTAAAAACCCATAACTACAGAGATAATTTTTTTTTGACATGGTCTCGCTCTGTTGCCCAGGCCGAAGTGCAGGTGTGCGACGATCACTCATACTGCAGCCTCAGGCTCCCGGCTCCAGGGATCCTCCTGCCTACCTCAGCCCGCCGCATAGCTGGGACCACAGCGCACACCACCACGTCTGCCTACCTCAGCCCCCCAAATACCTAGGACTACAGTGCACACCACCATGCCCAATTTACTTATTTTTTGTAGAGACAGGGTCTCCCTATGCTGCCCAAGCTGTTCTCAAACTCCTGATTTTAACTGATCCTCCTGCCTCAGCCTCTCAAAATGCTGGGACTATAGGTGTGAACCACTGCACCCAGCCCAGATGTAATTCCTGTCAGTATTCCTCGAACTTGAATAATATACAGATACCTTTTAAAGGAAAGCAAAATTCTCATGGTTCCCCAGTGTAGACTTCAATTATTTTGAACATAGTGCTACTTAAATATGTATAAACATAAAATCAAGTATCAATTTCTTTTATATAACTATTAAACCAAAAATCATGTATTAGATTAAGAATAAAACCACAAAACCAAGTAAATCCAAATCCATGCTTATTTGATGATGTTCTGCTGCAACTAACCAGCCCCAGTAGAGCATCTGTGCCCCCAGCCCCAGCAGAGTAACTGTGCCCCCAACAGCCTCCACGTAGTTGTTTCTGAGACCATGGGCCCCGCAGAGGACTCTGATTCCCCCTCACGCTTCCCTATTCAAATTGCTGCAGATGCTTTCCTGGGCTTCAGGGCACCACTCACAACACAAGCCCAAGACAATGAAAGTGTATTACTTGACACAGATGGGTCAGCAGACGCCGCTTTGGTCATCGAATTACACGGCTCTGCTGGCTGTGAAGTGGCTCAGTTACACTTCACACCTGTGTAATTCACTGGCTGTGAAGTGTAACTGAGCACACTCCATGAACATAGGGACCAAGTGGGGACCTGGGGAGCAGAGGAAAGCCAGGGTCTGTGACTGAGTGTGCTCCGTGAACCCAGGTACCAAGTGGGGACCTGAGGAGAGGAGAGCCAGGGCCTGTAACTGAGCATGCTCTGTGAACCCAGGAACTGAGTGGGAAGCAGGGGAGTGGAGGGCAGCCAGGGCTGGGTCCCAGCATCTCTAGTCTAGATGGCTCCATTCAAATGACCAAAATATGTGCCTACTTTCTTTCTTTTAGATTATCAGATGGAAATGCCAAATGATAATGTTATGACCTGTTTGTTGAGAACTTAACAGATCTCAAAGGACACCATCAATGTCTTGGAGGCTGTCAACATCCATTTGTGAAACGCCATGTCCCATTTTGTATTTAAGCCTTCCTGTCCCTAATCGGCCAAGAGATCAGTCACTAGAGGTGGCGGCACCTTCAGAGGAAGTGATGTCAAGTAATTTTCCCTGCTTGTGCAACACAAACCTGTCTGCGGCCTTGTGGAAGGATCTCCTGAATCATCTCCAAAAATTCTTTCCCACAAGTAACTGTCAGCCTGTAGTTCCTAAATAGGTTATTACTTAGGAGCCTAAGCAAAGTTCCTTTTATGGAATATTGCAATATTTTGCTTAAGATAAAAATAAGTTGCAATGACCTAAGCTTCTACCTCAGGAAGCCAGATCCCAGGTCAGCAAACCAGAGCCAGGTCTGTTTCTGTACATCCTGGGGAGCTAAGAAAGGTTTTCAAATTTTTAAGAATCAGTTCCTATTCTGCACAGACAGGTCCAGAAAACTCAAGGAGGAAAATGCTTCCCGACTGAGTCTGTGAGGCAAGCATTTCTTTGAAACCAAAACCAGGTAAGGCCATTACAAAAAAAAGAAAACTATAGACCAATATCCTTCATGAACACAGACACAAAAATTTTTAATAAAAAATTAGTGTCAGGCCTCTGAGCCCAAGCCAAGCCATCGCATCCCCTGTGACTTGCTTGCATAAGCCCAGATGGCCTGAAGTAACTGAAAAATCACAAAAGAATTGCAAATGCCCTGCCCCGCCTTAACTGATGACATTCCACCACAAAAGAAGTGAAAATGGCCAGTCCTTGCCTTAACTGATGACATTCCACCACAAAAGAAGTGAAAATGGCCGGTCCTTGCCTTAAGCGATGATAGTATCTTGTGAAATTCCTTTTCCTGGCTCATCCTGGCTCAAAACTCCCCACTGAGCACCTTGTGACCCCAGTCCTGCCCGCCAGAGAACCCCAAATCCTATAAAACAGCCCCACCCCTATCTCCCTTCCCTGACTCTCTTTTCAGACTCAGCCCACCTGCACCCAGGTGATTAAAAAGCTTTATTGCTCACACAAAGCCTGTTTGGTGGTCCCATGACATTGTGGTGCCGTGACTCGGATCAGAGGACCTCCCTTGGGAGATCAATCCCCTGTCCTCCTGCTCTTTGCTCCGTGAGAAAGATCCACCTATGACCTCTAGTCCTCAAACCAACCAGCCCAAGGAACATCTCACCAATTTTAAATCGGGTAAGCGGCCCTTTTTTACTCTCTTCTCCAACCTCTCTCACTATCCCTCAGCCTCTTTCTCCTTTCAATCTTGGCACCACTCTTCAATCTCTCCCTTCTCTTAATTTCAATTCCTTTCATTTTCTGGTAGAGACAAAGGAGACACGTTTTATCCATGAACCCAAAATGCCGGCGCCGGGTCATAGACTGGGGAAGGCAGCCTTCCCTTGGTGTTTAATCATTGCAGGGACGCCTCTCTGATTACTCACCCACGTTTCAGAGGTGTCTGACNACG
>NW_016807514.1:1897443-1910071 GCF_001698545.2 Rhinopithecus bieti | reverse complement strand
GAAATCTATCCTCAAGGAGATCACTTCTCAGTGTTCCATCTGCTATTCTACTGCCCCTCAGGGATGGTTCAGGCCCCCTCCCTTTCCTACACATCAAGCTCGGGGATTTGCCCTGCCCAGGACTGGCAAATTGACTTTACTCACATGTCAGAAAACTAAAATACCTCTTAGTCTAGGTAGACACTTCCACTGGATAAGTAAAGGCCTTTCCCACAGGGTCTGAGAAGGCCACCGCGGCCATTTCTTCCCTTCTGTCAGACATAATTCCTCGGTTTGGCCAATTTTGCCTCACACAGGGTCTCTTCTTCCTCTGTGAATCCTCTACCTACATGTGTCTACTTGCTAATTGGACAGGCACATGCACACTAGTTTTCCTTACTCCCAAAATTCAATTTGCAAATGGGACCAAAGAGCTCCCTGTTCCCCTCATGACACCAACACGACAAGAAAGGGTTATTCCACTAATTCCCTTGCTGGTCGGTTTAGGACTTTCTGCCTCCACTATTGCTCTCGGTACTGGAAGAGCAGGCATTTCAACCTCTGTCATGACCTTCCGTAGCCTGTCTAATGACTTCTCTGCTAGTATCACAGACATATCACAAACTTTAATTACTTGCTTGGTTGGCAAGTGGGCTCTATCCTTGAGTTTTTTTATGTTGTCATATACCAGGCCAGATTGATTTAGGTAAAAACAACACTCTTCATTTAAGAATGTACAGAGGCCGGGCGCGGTGGCTCAAGCCTGTAATCCCAGCACTTTGGGAGGCCGAGGCGGGTGGATCACGAGGTCCACCGTGTTAGCCAGGAGGGTCTCGATCTCCTGACCTCGATCACTGAACCCCCTTGGGCACTCTCTAATTGGACGTCCTGGGCCCTCCCAATTCTTAGTCCTTTAATACCCATTTTTCTCCTTGTTTTATTCGGACCTTGTATCTTCCGTTTAGTTTCTCAATTCATCCAAAAGCGTATCCAGGCCAACACCAATCATTCTATACGACGAATGTTTCTTCTAATGACCCCACAATATCACCCCTTACCACAAAATCTTCCTTCAGCTTAATCTCTCCCACTCTAGGGTCCCACATCGCCCCTAATCCCGCTTGAAGCAGCCCTGAGAAACATCGCCCATTCTCTCTCCATACCACCCCCCAAAAAATTTTTGCTTTGTTTTATTTTTCTTATTAACATAAAAAGGCAGGAATGTCAGGCCTCTGAGCCTAAGCCAAGCCGTCGCATCCCCTGTGATTTGCTCGCATAAGCCCACATGGCCTGAAGTAACTGAAGAATCACAAAAGAAGTGCAAATGCCCTGCCCCGCCTTAACTGATGACATTCCACCACAAAAGAAGTGAAAATGGCCGGTCCTTGCCTTAAGCGATGATATTATCTTGTGAAATTCCTTTTCCTGGCTCATCCTGGCTCAAAAGCTCCCCACTGAGCACCTTGTGACCCCCACTCCTGTCCACCAGAGAACAACCCCCCTTGACTGTAATTTTCCTTTACCTACCCAAATCCTATAAAACGGACCTACCCTTATCTCCCTTCCTTGACTCTCTTTTCAGACTCAGCCCGCCTGCACCCAGGTGATTAAAAAGCTTTATTGCTCACACAAAGCCTGTTTGGTGGTCTCTTCACACAGACATGCATGACAATTAGCTGACCAAATCCAACAATGTAGAAAAAAAAAAAGACAACATGATCAAGTAGGGCTTATCACAGGAATGCAAGGTTGGTTCAACATCAGAAGATCAATCATTTATCATCTCAACAGATGCAGAAAATGCACTCACTGAAGTCAACATCTATTCATAAAAAAAAAAAAAAAAAAAAACTTTTGGCAAATTAGGAACAGAAAGTGAGTTCCTCAACCTGATAGAACGTATGTTAACTCAGACCTATAATGAAAGGCTGAATGCTTCCGCCCTAAGATTGAGAACAAGACAAGGCTCTTATAACTCTAATTCAACATCACATGGCAGGTCCTCACCAGTACAATTAGGCAAGAAAGAGAAAGGCACACTGGGAAGGAAGGAAGGGGAGGGCAAGAGGGAGGGAAGGAAGAAAGGACGGACAGAGGGAGGGAGGAAGGGCGGGCAGGTGAGAGAGAGTAAAAGTAGAAAGTAGTCACTATTCACAGGAAAGATGATCACCAATATAGATCACAAGTCTACAACAATGTAAGAAATCTAATAAATGAGCTTAGTGAGGTCACAGAACCCAAGGTCAGTATATAAAAGTCAATCATATTTCTAGATAGTAGCACTCAACAATTGAAAACAGAAAATTAAAACAGTACCATTTTTAAAAGCACCAAAATAGGCCGGGCATGGTGGCTCACACCTGTAACCCAGCACTTTGGGAGGCCGAGGCAGGCAGATCACCTGAGGTTGGGAGTTCGAGACCAGCCTGACCAACGTGGAGAAACCCTGTCTCTACTAAAAATACAAAATTAGCTGGGCACAGTGGCTCACACCCATACGTAACCCAGCACTTTGGGAGGCTGAGGTGGGTAGATCCATCTCAAAAAAAAAAAAAAAGCATCAAAATAACAAACATAAGATCTGGACACTGAAAAGTACAAAACACTAATCACAGAAACCAAAGACGACCTCAATAAATGCAGAGATGTGGCAACTCTCTGTGAAGATGTCCATTCTTCCTAGGCAATTCTACAGATCCAATGCAACTCCAGCTGAAATCCCAGCAGGATGTTAGTTGTGGAAACCAACGAGGGGACTAAAAAACGTATATGTAAGGGCAAGAGTTCTAGAACAGCCAAAACAATTTTGAACAAGCTGGAGGACTCCCGCAACCTCATTCCAGACCCAGCAGACAGCAACGGCAATCAAGTTGAGGTGGAACTGGTGAGAGGGCAGAGGGCCCCGTGGAGGAACAAGAGGCTGATTCTGGACACAAGTGCCAAGGCAGTTCAGAGGAGGATGGAGTCACCTCCACAGCACCCCAGTGTCTGTAACCAACTGCTCTCAAAGCAGCTGTGCTGTCCTGGCCCCGGGCTGTGGCTCTCAAAACCAACAGTCCCGGCAGCAGCCTCCTGCTGCCTGTATTCCTAGACACAGCAGAGGTGCATTCTGCAGCCACCCCACCTACAGCCCTGTCACCGGTCCTTCCAATGATCCTCTCTGCAGTGGTTCACCTCAGCAGCTTCTGCTTCCCACACTGCTGCCCCCTGGAACTGACACAAAGGTCAAAAAGCATGGGAAGTCTCCAAGAGACAGAGCTGCACACCTGCATTCACAGCATTACTCACACGAGCCAAACAATGGCAACAACCCCAGCGTCCACCTACACACGAGTGGAGGAACAAAGTGTGCTATGTCCACAGCACGATGACTCTTCAGCCTTAAAGAGGTAGGAAATGCCGCCACACACCACCACACAGATGAACCCTGAGGGCTCTGTGCTGAGTGAAATAAGCCAGTCACAAAAGGACAACAATCACACAATTCCTTTTCTGTGGGGTCCCTGGGGCAGTCAAATCCAGAGTCAGAAAGTAGAGGCTGGGCGCGGTGGCTCATGCCTGTAATCCCAGTACTTTGGGAGGCCAAGGCAGGTGGATCATCTGAGGTCAGGAGTTCAAGACCAGCCTGACCAACATGGAGAAACCCCATCTCTACTAAAAATACAAAAAATTATCTGGGCATGGTGGTGGATGCCTGTAATCTCAGCTACTTGGGAGGGTGAAGCAGGAGACTCGCTTGAACCCGGGAGGCAGAGGTTGTGGTGAGCTGAGATTGCGCCATTGCACTCCAGCCTGGGCAACAAGAGTGAAACTCCATCTCAAAAAAAAAAAAAGAAAGAAAGTAGAATGGGGTCACCAGGGCTGGGGGAGGGAAAAAGGAGAGCTGCCATTTAATGGGTCCGGAGTGTCAGTTTGGGAAGATGGATGGGGCGGTGATGGCTGCACAACAGTGTTAACTTAATGCCATGGAAACTCTATGCTTAAAAACGGCACATTAGGCCAGCGTGATGGCTGGAAACTCTATGCTTAAAAATGGTCATTAGGCCGGCATGATGTCCGGAACTCTACGCTCAAACATGATACATTAGGCCAGGCGTGATGGCTTACACCTGTAATCCCAGCATTTGGGGAGGCCGAGGCAGATGGACCATGTGGGGAAAAAGAGAGATCAGATTGTAACTGTGTCTATGTAGAAAAAGGAAGACATAAGAAACTCCATTTTGATCTGTACTAAGAAAAATTGTTCTGCTTTGAGATGCTGTTAATCTGTAACTCTTGTCCCAACCCTGTGCTCACAAAAGCATATCCTGTATGGAATCAAGGTTTAAGGGATTTAGGGCCGTGCAGGATGTGCTTTGTTAAAAATGTGTTTGCAGGTAGTATGCTTTATGAAAGTCATCGCCATTCTCCATTCTCGATTAACCAGAGACACAATGCACTGTGCTAGGCCAAAGGGACCCCTGCCCAAGAAAGCCTGGGTATTGTCCAGGTTCCCCCCCACTGAGACGGCCTAAGATAAGGCCTCATGGGAAGGGAAAGACCTTACAGTCCCCCAGTCTGACACCCACAAAGGGTCTGTGCTGAGGAGGAGAAGTGCAAGAGGAAGGCCTCTGTGCCGTTGAGATAAGAGGAAGGCATCTACCTCCTGCTTGTCCCTGGGAATGGAATGTCTCGGTGTAAAACCCGACCATACATTCTATTTACTAAAATAGGAGAAAACCGCCCATGCTGGCGGCAATACTGTTCTGCTGCTCTTTACTGCGCTGAGATGTTTGTGTAAAGTTAAACATAAATCTGGCCTATGTGCACATCCAGGCACAGCACCTTTCCTTAAACTTATTTATGAGAGTCTTTTGTTCACACGTTTTCCTGCTGACCCTCTCCCCACCATCACCTTATAGTCACACCGCATTCCCCTCACCAAAATAGTAAAGATAGTGATCAACAAATACTGAGGGAACTTAGAGACCAGCGCCAGTGCAGGTCCTCACTTGCTGAGCGCCAGTCCCCTGGACCCACTTTTCTTCCTCTATACTTTTGTCTCTGTGTCTTATTTCCTTTTCTCAGTCTCTCGTCTCCACCTTACAAGAAATACCCACAGGTGTGGAGAGGCAGGCCTCCTTCAGGATCACTTATGCTCAGGAGTTCGAGATCAGCCTGGGCAACACGATGAAACCCCATCTTTACAAAAAAAATAAAAATTTGCCAGGCGTGGTGGCACACGCCTGCAGTCCCAGCTATTTGGGGCGGCTGAGGCAGGAGGATTGCCTGAACCTGGGAGGTTGAGGCTACAGTGAGCTGAGATTGTGCCACTGCACTCTAGCCTGGGTGACGGAGCAAGACCTCATTTCCAAAAAAAAAAAAAAGTACATTTTATGTGGATTTTACCACAATTAAACCAAAACAGTAACAGATAACAGACACACAAAATGATTGGCGTGGTGGCACGCGCCTGTAATCCCAGCTACTCCGGAGGCTGAGGCAGGATAATCGCTTGAACCCGGCGGTGGAGGTTGCAGTGAGCCGAGATCGCACCACTGCACTCCAGCCTGGGGGACAGAGTGAGACTCCATCAGAGATTGGGAGACGCCAGATACTAGGTGTATAAAAATATAACATATAAAGTTGGGGAGGCCATGTTAGTTACCTTTTCTACTTAACTTCTTGTTTTTATTCCCCAAATGTCCTGAAGAACAAACTCTCCCTTCCCCAGTATGATACCAATTAGCATTCCCAGGAGCCCACATCTTCAAGAACACAATTCAGGAATGCTAACCAGACCACAGGGCCCTTCCCAGACTTCCCAGTAGTTTTTCCTTTCATGCAAACCCACCAGACACCAGCCCACATCAGCGGCCAGGTACTGCCCACTAGAAACACAAGTGTGTGACCATGAGGGTGGACAGAGTGGCCCGGCCCATACCTGCTCGGAGAGCATGCATCACGATTTCAGAAGCTGCCTCCGGCAGGGAGCAGACAACTACTCCAGAGACGCTTCAGGAATAAAGCGGAATGTTAAGAACGTGCTTTGAGACCTAGAACATTTCAAAATCCATGTTGCTAACACCACTCTATAAACCATCTCAGGCACGAGAATAACACAAGAAAAAGGCCTCAAAAAGTAAATTGTGAAAACATTTCCAGTATGACTTACTTCAGAATTTAACTTGCTAATTTTGAGAAACAAAATACAGATTCCAGCCAAGTCACAGAATAGGCTTCCGTGAGTCAAATTCTATTAAGATCCTCAGGGTCAGGTGCAGGGGCTCACACCTGTAATCCCAGCACTTTGAGGTTTGGCTGAGGCAGGAGGATCCCTTCAGCTCAAGAGTTCAAGACCAGCCTGGGAAACATGGCAAAAACCAGTCTCTAGAAAAAATACTAAAAAAAATTAGCCAAGCTTGGTGTCACACACTTGTAGTCCCAGCTACTCAGGAGGCTGAAGTGGGAGGATCACTTGAGCCCAGGAGGTTGAGGCTGCAGTGAGCTGTGATCGCGCCACTGCACTCCAGCCTGGGTGACAAAGCAAGATTCTTTCAAAAAAATGATCCTCAGAATGAGTCTATCTTCCTTTCCTCAGCCTACAGAGGTCAGCCTCAGGTGTGGGCTAGACAGGCGTCTGGGTATTTCCGAGGACTGTGATCACCAGGCTGGCCACACAGGTGCATGCAGTTCGTAAAAACACACCAACTCGGGCACTTTGCTGTGTGTATCATGTATGAATGTGCGCACTCTGTGAATGTGATACCCAAGTGAAGTGTGCAAACCTGCCTAAAGCAGATGCCACACAAGATAACTGAAAACTAAAATTTGCAGGCCGGGTGCAGTGGCTCATGGCTATAGTCCCAGCACTTTGGGAGGCCAAGGCAGGCAGATCACGAGGTCAGGAGATCAAGACCATCCTGGCTAACACGGTGAAACCCCATCTCTACTAAAAATACAAATTAGCCAGGCGTGGTGGCGCACGCCTGTAGTTCCAGCTACTCTGGAGGCTGAGGCAGGAGAATTGCTTGAACCTGGGAGGCAGAGCTTACAGTGAGCCAAGATTGTGCCACTGCACTCCAGCCTGGGCGACAGAGTGAGACTCCATCTCAAAAAATAAACAAATAAATAAAATAAAATTTGCCAACTTTCCAAAAACACACACAAAGCGTTAGCATTCACGAACATTCTTCTGCAGTGACAATGGGCTTTGCTGAGATACAACACTGCCCAGCTGATACGTTCAGAGCCCTCCACGTACGTTAACAAGCTGGGGTCAAACTCTCCCCTTACCACGCTATTAAGAGCATGTCCAAACCTGGACATGCCAAAGGTGAGACAGGCCTGTCCTGTGAGCAGCACTGGCCAGCTCTGCGAAACACAGGCCTGAACACAGGGGCTGCACCTGACCCCAGGGCTGGGTGGCTGCCCGGGAGCCCATCTGCTTGCCATGATTGTCCACACCCTGTGGGCAGCAAGCATAGATGTTGCTCCAGCTGCTGGAGACACTGCTCCTGAACAGGGTGGACATGTCACACCCAGCTGCTCGAGTGAAGGGAGCAAGCCAGGACCCCATCGCAAAGGTTGTACATTCAAAATATCCCAAATCCAGCCACACTGCTGCCCTGGTCCAAGCCCAGCATGCCTCATTGGCCCCACAATACCCCTCACTGGTGTCCCTGCGTCCTTCTCCTCCACCCCATGAGTGTGAGCTCAAACCAAACCAACCCCTGGTGGCTTGCAAAGCCTCTGGGTGGCCCCCAGGCTCCTTGGGCCTGGGACCTCATTGCCCAGCCCTCACCCTGAGTTCACTCCATTCCTGCCGGTACGGCCACTCGGCTACATCAAGGCCTGGAGAAGACTCAGTGTCCTCTTTGTAGAGTGTGCTCATCCCCAGATACCCCCATGGCCATCTCACTCACCCACCTAGGTCCCTGCTCCAATGCCCCCTCCTCAGAGTCTTCCCCAGCCATCTCACCTAAAACAGCACTCCCACCAGCCTCCCTCTCCTAACTCAGCATGAGTTCTCTCCACAGAGTTTATTGCTACTGATGTATTGAGATCTACTCATCTGCCTCTGCACCCAATTCAGCAGCACAAGGACGGGGGCTTTGCAGCATTCAGAGCCATTTCTCCAGCCCCCAGGACGGTGCCCGGCACACAGCAGGTGTTCAGTGAACCTCTGCTGACAAGTGAAACCGTACCGCTGGTCATTGAGGACAATGTCCGCATCCTGTTCCCGAACCACTCTGGTGTTGGCCAAATGCTCAGCTCTGAAGGCTCGCTCCACACCACACAGCTGGTCCTCCACCACGTACAGCAAGCAGCGGCCGTTCTCATCCACCACACTCTGCAGCAGTGCTGGGCTCCCAAAGCCCACCCCAAAGATGGCCAGGCCAAGGTGGCCAGCCACCCTGGCTCCAAAGTCATGAGAGCATCTCAGGCCTCCTCCACAGAGCACCCTATGGGAGGGAGGCTTCGGAAAATCTCTGGCTGGTCTGCTCTGAGGGCACTGCTGGTGTCTTTACTTGGAAAGCAGAAAACACTGAAAGGTGGCCGGTGGAGGTAGATGGTGTTGCAGCCTCCTGGGCAGACAAGTCGCTTGTGGTGATGCTGATGGCAGTAGGGTTGACAAGGAGCAGAGACGTGCAGCCCACTGTGGGAGGAGGTACCATGCCAATGCTGGGACTGCCTGAGAGAATGAGCTGAGGCTGATGGGGCAAAGGCAGGTGGCAAGGGTGTGCGGGAAGGCCGGTGGCAGTGAGATCCGAGGCAGCTGAGCTGGACAAAAGACACATTCATTTAAACAAAGTGGTAGGACTTAACAGCACCCAGTTCACAATCATCTCAGAGGATCAAGAGTGGAGAGTCACCCTGCAGACCAGTATGTATCTGGCTTGTGATAAGGCAGCATTCAGGTGGCCACGCACACTTTAACAAAACTGCAAGACTTCCCAGGGTTACTCCCCAAGTGGGCAAGCCACTAGCAGATCTGTAAACGTAGTGTCATCAGGCGGCCTGTCCACATACTTTGGAAATTTTTGCAGGGCAGAGAATCCTAATATAGCCGGCAGCCCGCTGGGATGTCTCCTGAAATACCAGCGTTCGCACTGACACATGAGAATGGGTGTCCGCAGGCCATGCTGCCGATGAGTCTGCGGTTCCTGTAGTGCCTGCCGGAGGGCAGGTGCTCCAGGATGCCGTCCCTCCGCACGCGCATAGGCACGCGCATAGGCACGCGCATAGGCACGCGCATAGGCACGCGCATAGGCACGCGCATAGGCACGCGCATAGGCACGCGCATAGGCAGCTCGCAGGCCCTGCAGTAAAGGGTCTCCACCACAGACGTGTCCCCAGACTCACTGTGCTCAATCAGGTGCTGCTTCACCACCAGGTCGGTGAACTCCGCCGTGTAGACGTGTAAAGTCTTCTTTTTCCGGCCCATTGTCGGGTCCGGGATGGAAACGGAGGCAGCCTTGACCCCCGACAGAGGGACCCGTGGGATCTGCGCTCACCGCCCTGCGAGCAGAGGCGTTCGTGTCGGAGGCGCCACACTTGGGGAGCGGGGAGCTGTGGTCTCTGGTGGTCCCACAGGAGAAGGAGGAGGGACGGGGCAGGTGGGAAGGATGAGCGCTCCCGCGTGCGGCGGTGGCTGGAGTGGGTCCCTGCGAGCTGGAGTGGTCTCCGAGTGGCGGCGGATGCTCGGAGGGGCGGGTCCCTTAGGGCCGGGGGCCAGGGCTATCCCGCCTGGAGAAGCCTCGCGGGCGAGAAGACGGTCCCTTCCTGCGGGGGCAGATGGAGACGCGGGAGTCTTCCCCGAGAGGTGACCGAGGCCAGTCAGCGGCCCCGGGGGCCCAAGGCCGGGGACTCTCGGCGGCCGGTGGACGGGCAGGGCCGGCCCGCCTGGGTAGGCGGCGGGGTGAAGGTCTCCGGGGCCCGAGGGGGCAACGTGCCGCCGCCGCCAGCTCCGACTGCCACCCTCCGGGCAACCGGCGCATCCCCGGCTCCCATCTGGGGATCCGCACGCGGGCGCTGCGGCGCCGCAGTTTAAAGCCCGTGAGATCCCGCAACAACCCGGATCCGGAAGCGCGGGGGCAGAGCGGGGCGAGGACAGGGGTGGGACCTTCGGTGCAGAGCCAGGGCCAAGTCGAAGGAGGTTCAGGGCGCGGGGCGGGGCTCCGGCTGAGGGGCGGGGTCTTGGGCGTGGGGGCGGAGCCTGCGCGGGGCGTGGAGATCTGACGGGTCCCAGATGCACCTGCACCCAGGTGCTGACCGCCCCGCCTTAGGCGGTTTCTCTGGGCCGGTTATCTCCAAGTGGAGTCGCTATCCCCACAGGATTTCCCCGATTGGCAGGAGGGTTTTATTTTCTTATTAAGAAAATAAAATTGACTTTGCAATTTACAACTTTTTTTTTTACAGTAACCAAAAATCTTAGGCTTGTTAGTGTTTGACTTTCCACTCAGTTTTTGTTGTTTTGTTTTGGTTTTGGGTTTTGGGTTTTTTTGAGACAGAGTCTCCCTCTCTCACCCAGGTGGGAGTGCAGTGGCGTTATCTCGGCTCACTGCAACCTCTGCCTCCTGGGTTCAAGCGATTCTCCTGCCTCAGTCCCACCGAGTAGCTGGGACTACAGGCGCAAGTTTTATCAGTAAAGACCCTGAAGGCCCAGGCTGCTTTTCCGTGAGTACAAGGACACAACACCTGTGGGAGGTGTGGGCCCAAGAGAGGGATGCCGAGCTCACACGACCCCTAGGCCTAGGTAGCAAATAGACGTACGTGTGCCTTTCGCACTCCGCCCTCACTTCACACTGGCCCACCCACTCCTTGCTCTGGGAAATGAGGACGCAGCAGGAGATACCTGTAGCTAACACACACACACCTTGCCCCCTGCAATGGCCAGACTTCCAGGGCTGCCTCCCTTCCCAGATACATTTTCAGGTGCCACTTGTAGGGTCCAGCCCTACGGGACTTAGCGGGTGTTCTCACCGTGTGCAGAGACGAGAGATTGTAATAAATAAAGGCACAAGACAAAGAGATAAAGAGAAAGCAGCTGGGCCTGGGGAACCACTACCATGAAGATGCGGAGACCGGTAGTGGCCCCAAAAGGCTGGGCTCACTGATACTTATTGCCTACAAGACAAGGGGGCAGGGTAAGGAGGGTG
This sequence comes from Rhinopithecus bieti, assembly GCF_001698545.2. Classification (NCBI taxonomy): domain Eukaryota; kingdom Metazoa; phylum Chordata; class Mammalia; order Primates; family Cercopithecidae; genus Rhinopithecus; species Rhinopithecus bieti. The sequence goes on along the minus strand of NW_016807514.1, from coordinate 1,898,951 downwards.
AATCTTCTAAGTGATCGACAAGGTGAAGCAAGTCACATGATTACAGGATAGTGGGCCCTTCCCTTTTAGGTGGCCCAAGCAGAGAGATAAGACAGCATACATCAGCGTTTTCTTCTCTGCACTTATAAGAGAGATCAAAGACTTTAAGACTTTCACTATTTCTTCTACCTGTATCTACTACGAACTTCAAAGAGGAACCAGGAGTACGGGAGGAGCATGAAAGTGGACAAGGAGCGTGACCATTGAAGCACAGCACCGCAGGGAGGGGTTTAGGCCTCTGGGTGACTGCGGGCAGGCCTGGATGATATCCAGCCTCCCACAAGAAGCTGGTAGAGCAGAGTGTTCCCTGACTCCTCCAAGGAAAGGAGACTTCTTTCGTGATCTGCTAAGTAACAGGTGCCTTTCCAGACACTGGCGTTACCACTTGACCAAGGAGCCCTCAAGCGGCCTTTATTGCAGGCATAACAGAGGCTCACCTCTTGCCTTCTAGGTCACTTCTCACAATGTCCCTTCAGCACCTGACCCTATACCTGCCCGTTACTTCTAGGTTATGTTAGCAATGCAACGAAGAGTAATATTAAAAGCTAATGATTAAAATGTTTATAATAATGACTGATAATTGTTCATGATCATCTCTATATCTAATCTGTATTATGACTATTCTTATTCTATTTTCTTTATTATACTGAAACAGTTTGTGCCTTCAGTTTCTTGCCTCAGCACCTAGGTAATCCTCTGCCCACAGCCACTGGCCTGCATTTAAGCCAACTCCAAACATATCTTCTAGATCTGGGGGAAATCTAGCCATTTTCACACGAAGTGACGAGACGAGAAGCTTTGATTTGTTTGTATAGATTGAATGTCAGTCCCGAGATAAGCTTTCTATTTAATATTGGCTTCTCTATCGATCAAACTGTCACCATGAGTTTCTGGTAACTGAACCAGAAATCGACTTGAATGTTTTAATAGACGAGGAGTCTGTTGAACAGCATTTCAGAGACCAATGTAAAAGCAAAGCACAATACATGTGATTTTCAAACATGCTGGACCTCAGGCCAATGTGACAACATTTCCTGTGGTCCAAGTCCCCAAAACAATTAGAAATTGCAAATGGAAGACTACAAAATAATCACCAAAAGAGAAATTGGCAAAGCAAGAATTCTTTCTCAGTATTTGAGGCTGGTAAAAGTGCTTTATTTCTTATTAAAATACAGTATGTGTCACTTAATAACAGGGATATGTTTTGAGAAGTGCATCATTAGGCAATTAATTTCATCATCCTGCAGACATCATACTGTGTGCTCACACAACGTAGGTGGTTTACAGCCTAGTCCACACCTAGGCTATATGCTATACCTGTTGCTTAGGCTGCAAACCTGTACAGCATGTTCCTGAGTACTGTAGGCAGTTGGAACACAACGGTATGTGTGTATCTACACATGCCTAAACACAGAAAAGGTACAGTGAAAATACACTATTAGATTCTTTTTTTTTTTTTTTTTTTTTTT